>NC_135715.1:185823553-185909734 GCF_964656455.1 Halichoerus grypus | reverse complement strand
CCCGGCCTGTTTTTTGTAGGTTTTTGTTTTGTTTTGTTTTGTTTTTTAAGATTTTATTTATTTATTTGACAGAGAGAGAGACAGTGAGAGAGGGAACACAAGCAGGGGGAGTGGGAGAGGGAGAAGCAGGCTTCCCGCTGAGCAGGGAGCCCGATGCGGGGCTCGATCCCAGGACCCTGGGATCATGACCTGAGCCGAAGGCAGACGCTTAACAACTGAGCCACCCAGGCGCCCCTGTTTTGTTTTGTTTTGAAGATTTATTTATTTGAGAGAGAGACCACGAGTGGGAGGGGAAAAGGCAGAGGGAGAGAGAATCTTAAGTAGACTCCATGACGAGCACAAAGCCCTATTTGGGGCTCGACCCATGACCCTGAGATCAGACCTGAGCCAAAATCAAGAGTCGGATGCTTGGGTTGCCTGGGTGGCTCAGTTGGTTAAGCGTCTCCGTCATGATCCCAGGATCCTGGGATAGAGCAGAAGTCAGGCTCCTTGCTCAGCGGGGAGCCTGCTTCTCCCTCTCCCTCTGCCTGTCGCTCCCCCTGCTTATGCATGCTCTCTTACGCGCTCTCCGTCTGTCAAATAAAAAATCTTAAAAAAAAAAAAGGGTTGGATGCTTACCAGACTGAGCCACCCAGGTGCCCCAACGGTGCTGTTTATATTATATTTATTTAAGTTCTGAACACACTATGCCAGAATGTTATTTTGTATTTTACTACCTTAATAAAAAATGCAGTTAATAAGAAATATTCTGGATATTCTGGGGTGCCTGGCTGGCCCACTCGGTGGAGTATGCAACTCTTGATCTCCGGGGTTGTGAGTTCAGGTCCCACACTGGGTGCAGAGGTTACTTAAAATAAAATCTAAGGAAAGAAAAGAAAAGAAATATTTTGAGCTAGGGTGAGTCTGAGGGTTAACTCAGCCCCTCCCTGGCCCTGTGGCCCATGGAAGGGTCTTCTTCTTCAGTTTTTCATTCTGAGTGTGTGGCACCTTGGGTTGAGTGAGGTTGTGGAGATGGGTAAGGACACTGTGTGGAGAGAAGTTGGCAGGAAAGCAGGAGGGAAGCTTTTGGGAAGGAGCTTGCAGGTTAGATTACAGGTAATGAGAGCCATGATGCTGAGCCATGTGTCTGGGGTGAGAAGTCCTTTATAGGAGGAGATGGTGTCAACAGATTGCATCAGGGTCCACGTGACTCCCCCATCACCCACCTGCTCTTGCCATGGTGAGGGGCTGTCCCAGTCCTTCCAGGGTGAAGGTCTCTTGGAAAGGAAAATCGACCTGGAGAATACTGTTTTATAGAAAAGTTGTCACATCACCTGAACCATCCTCTATGAGCTGACAGAGCTCCTTAATGTGGCTCTGGACTCTCCAGCAATCCTCACCCCTGCAGGATAGCTGCATACTCAAGGTGGCCATGAGAGCAGATTTTCCCTGAGAAATTGAATAAAGGAAACCTCATTTAAAATGGAATTGGTTGGGGATGCCCAGCTGGCTCAGTCAGTGGAGTGTGTGACTCTTGATCTTGGGTTCCTGAGTCAAAGCCCCACTTTGGAAGCAGAAATTACTTAAAATAAATGAGTAAGTAAATAAATAAATAACTGAAATAAATAAATAAATAGATAAATAAATAAAATGGAGTCATTGGGCTAGAACTGGGAGCTCTCCCACCCTACCCCAAGTCCTCGATCACAGAGCCCAGCAGGAACAGACAGAACCTTGCCTTCCCAACAGGAAGCACCCTATGCTTTACTACCCCCAGGAGGAGGAAGGATTGTCTCCTTGCCCAGCAACAGCCCAGCCAATGAGAGGCTGCCATAACTCAGCCAATGAAAAACCACGGCATTTAGAGCCTCCAGTTTAGGGACTCCTGGGTGGCTCAGTCGGTTGAGTGACTTTGGCTCAAGTCATGATCCTGGGGTTCTGGGATGGAGCCCCATGTCGGGCTCCCTGCTCAGCGGGGAGCCTGCTTCTCCCTCTACCGCCCCCCCTGCTTGTACTCTCTCTTTCTGTGTCAAAAAGAAAAAAGAAAAAAAGAACCTCCAGTTTATTCTAGTGGACTTTTTGTTTATAAGAGCTCCGGCCAACACCTTTCCTCCGCTTTGTGTAAAGCCTGGAGCTCTCCCCTCGTGGCAGTCCCCTAGCCTGTGTCCCCTGCAGAACCCTTACAGAGGTGGACCATCACCTGGTTACTCATCAGATACTTCTGGGGAACTTGAAACAAATGAGATTTCCAGAGCCCCCCCCCGCCCCCCCGGCAGACTTCCTGACTCAGCATCGGGGTGAGGCTGGGAGTGGAGTCTGTGCTTTTAAAATGCCTCCCAGAGACCCTGAAGCATCAGATGGGCATCTCCTCAGCTGCCGGTTCCTCTCCGGCAGGGGCCTTGCTCTGGCCTCGGGGTCTTGCCACCTTCAAGGCTTGTCAGACGTTCCCTTTACTCCTTCAGCGTTTTCCCCCTAGGTGCCCCCTACACTTGGTCAAATCCGGACACCCCAGGGTACCCCGTCAGTGAATCCTACACCTGTCTGCCCCTTCTGTGAACAACTGTCTGTGATGTTCATAAGGTCTAATTTTAAGTTTATTTTTAATTTCACAAGTAGTGCAGGAATGCACCTTTACTATAGAACAATTCAAGAGACCCAGATGGAGTGAAGCCTCTTGACCCTCCCTTGTCCCCCCACTCCCACCCCACACTGACTCTAGGTGGGCGGGGTGTCATGTCCTTCCAGACTCTTGTCCATGTATTTCCCACCTAGTTTCCAGATCTGGAAAAAGAAGAACCAATTCCTCCCACCCAAGACCTCTCCTCTGCCTGTGCCACGTTCTGGACCCTTCAGCCTCCCCCACAGCCTTTGGCCTCCACTACCCCCCAACTCCCCACTCCAGCTTCTCTCCCCCCACCCCCACCCACATGCACACACACACACAGATATACCCAGGTGTTTCTTTTCCTGAAAACAAGTCTTTCTGGATCATTACATGCCTTTAACCCCCTCTCCTCTCAGTCTCTCTTCCAGTCAACTTCTTCAACAAATGTCTCCTTGGCCAGACTTCACACCTGCCCCCATCAGATCTTAGCTGTATCCCCCTGCTGAACCCCCCCGGGGAGGGCACTGACCCAAGTCGAGGGGTGAAGGCACCTCAGATGTCTGTGGGCTTCTGGCAGCTTTACCTTCCACGGAGGGAGGAACCAGCTCCTGAAGTTCTCCTGGGGTGTGGCTCACCCCACTGCTCTGGACATGTTCTGACAGCTAGGGCTTCCAGAAACTCCAGGGCCTAACTGAGATGGGCACACAGCTCAGTCTCCTAAATGTAGAGGCTGGGGGATGAGGAGCATTCCTGAATAGCTCAACCTCCTCTGAAGGAGGAGGTACAGGAAGAAGGGATTTAGGCTTTACTACCTTTCTTCTAACTTACTATCATAAAAGAAAAGCAAACAAACTTTTGCATTGCGAAGCATTCACCAAAAAGTCCTGTATTCGTTTTCCATTGCTACTCTGCCAAGTTATCATGCATTTAGTGGCTGAAATCAACACAGATTTATTCTCTTATAGTTCTGGGGGTCAGAGTCCAAAACCAAGATGCTGACAGGGCTGCATTTCTTCTGCAGCTTCAGGGAAGAATCTGTTTTCTAGCCTTTTCTGGCCTTTAGGGGCTGTTTGCATTCCTTGGCTAGTAGCCCCTTCTTACATCTTCAAAGCACATCCCTCCAACCTCTGTCTCCACCGTCCCATCTCTTCTCTCTGACTGACCCTCCTGCCTCCCTCTTATTAGGACCTGGTGATTACATTGGGCCCAGGATAATTCAGGATAATCTCCCTCTTTCAAGATCCTTAATTTACTCATACTTGCAAAGTCCCTCTTACCACATGAGGTAGAGTATGCGTGGATTCCGCAGATTAGGACACAGAGGGACATCTTTGGGGCCATTATTCAGCCTACCACAAGTATAAAATGTAATATGGAGGGACATCGGAAGATAGACACTGAGATTAGACAGATGTTTGCCTTATTTTCTTCATATTATTTTTTTTAAGAAATAAAGCTCTACAAAAATAGCTGAAGCCCTGTGTGGCTTTTCCTTCCTTCTCTCCTCAGAGGTAACCCCTTCCCTGAGGGGGGTGAAAATGACCCCCGTGTATGTTTCTGTTATTTGCTACATATTATAAATGCATTTTGTTGTTGTTGTTGTTAAAGATTTTATTTTCAAGTAATCTCTACACCCAGTGTGGGGCTGGAATTTACAACGCCGAGATCAAGAGTCCCATGCTCTACCAACTGAGCCAGCCAAGCACCCCTAAATGAATTATAATTCTTTACTTTTTAAAATTTTTAGAGATTTATTTATTCACTTGAGGGGCGCCTGGGTGGTTCAGTCAATTAAGCATCTGCTGTTGGCTCAGGTCCATGATCCCAGGGTCTTGGGATCGAGTTCCACACTGGGCTCCCTGCTCAGCGGGGAGCCTGTTTCTCCCTCTCCCTGCCACTCCCCCTCACTCATGCTCTCTGTGTCAAATAAATAAATAAATAAATAAAAATTTTAAAAAAAGATTTATTTATTCATTGAGAGAGCGAGGGAGAGCGAGTGAGCATGGGGAGGGGCAGAGGGACAGAGTAACTTCAGCAGACTCCCCGCTGAGCTCAGAGCCCAACGCGGGGCTTGATCTCAAGACTCTGAGATCATGACCTGAGCTGAAACCAGGAGCTGGACGCTCAACTGACTGCACCACCCAGGGGGCCCCCCTCCCAAATGCATTTTTGAAGAGAACAGTACCATTTTTTAAATGTGTTTTGAAACTTTAAGTAAAAGGAATCACTGTGCGTACTGTATTTGCAACCTGCTTTTCTAAGGCAATATGTTTTTGACATTCTACATGTTGATACATGAAGACCTAGTTCATTCATTTTAACTACAATGTAGAATACCTCCCATGAGCAAGTTAGAGTTCATTTTGTCCTTTCTTTTGCCGGGAGACAGATTGTTTTCACTTTTTGTGCTATTACAAACAGTGCTTCAAGAAATATCTTTGTAAAGAGAAAATATCTTTGTGCTTGTTTTCCAGAACACCTGTGCTAAAGACCTCTGGTAAGGATGCAGCCGGGAGCGCATGCTGGGTCTGGGATACCTACACCTTCAGCTTACACAGTGTTGCCATTCGGTAATACCGTCAGCAGCAGTGTTTAAAAATACCCATTTCCCACATATCCTCAGCATCTGGTATTTTCAGATTTACTATTTTTTCAGATTTATTTTCCTTACCTATTTTCCAGTCACTCTGTTCTGTCCCCAGTCGTCTTGAATGTGATGCAGCATTGACTTTTCCTCCATCTTGATCCTGAATGACAAACCCATGCAGGACCCCCTGTGCTCTGCGTGGTCCTTCAAGCTGGCCCCCCTGATTCTCTGTTGAGTTCCCCACTCCCGCCAGCCCTCTGCCCACGCTGAGTTTCATTTGGGCCAGCCCTGGAAGAAACTCTCTGCTCTCCCTGCAGAAGGCGGTGGAATGTGCAGAGATTGTCTACTGAGAGGAACGACGTCTTCTGCTTTACCAGCCCTCGGCCTGAGTGAATGATGCAAGTCTAGCCCTGGAGACATGAGTAAATCCACTTGAGAATTCCTCAGTCCTGAACTCCCCAGAAATAAATGACCGTATATTTTTCCTGTCCCCAAGGGTGTTCTGAAACATACCTGCCCATGAGCTAAATAACCCATATCTTAGAACACGGCCACATGGAGGACTAAATCCAAAGACTGTGACCTTTCTTCCCACAGCAAGCCTCTTTTCTTTAGCAGCCTGTGGCTTTTAGACACCAAATCTTGGGTTCTAAGTTTTTACACCCCTCTCCGCACCGCCCCTGATCCAGTTAAAGTGGTGGGCTAGCCATCTTGAGCTCCCTCAACACAGGGAAGCCATCTCTGAGTTGTCTGGCCCTCATAATGATCCAGGTCTCCTCCCGCTGGTCCCTAAACAAACTGAGACAGCCTTGTCCTCATGGATGGATGGTGAGCAGAAGACAGTTCTCTGCCATCTTGTTCCAACCTCACAGTCTCCCGAACTTTGTCTATTCCTCTCAGCTGTACATAGCCATTTATAGATTCCCATAATCCCATTAGCAATGGCTTTGCCTGAGATACATCCCTGGAAAAGATGGGGCCTGAAGGATTGCTTCCCAAGGGGTTCAGCCACATGCTTCAAAGGAAACCCCAATGCTGCTGGGGGGGGACATCCATAACTTCCTGCTGCACAGCGGCTGGGGCCGCTACATCCAGGGATCCTTATACACTTGTATGTCTTAGCATTTGCTCAGTTCTGGGCATAAGATGGATCCTTTAGAAGCTATTCCTTTCCCATAAACTAATAGTTTGTGGTTCTAATGCTCAACATGGATCCCCTTCTCTATTCCTGGGATTTAGGGAGCGGCCCTCACAGAGGCCAGCATGGCATGATGCCCGTTTGGATCCCGAAGGTTACCTTCTGTGCTCTGAAGTATACAAAACTCCATTTCAACTGCAGCTTTCCAGAGAATAACCCCGACCAGTGGAGCCCAGGTGGACACCAGCCCTAATTATCGTCTTTCTGACAAAGACTGCTGGAAGCTCAAAATGCTTGACAAGAGGTGCCAGGAGGCAGAGGGACAAGCCAGCCACAGAGGAAGTCACTCAGAAACCCAGGGAGTTGAAATCCCTTCTCAAGGGCTTGGTTTCAAAAAACAAATGTTTTGGGGCGCCTGGGTGGCTCAGTTGTTAAGCGTCTGCCTCCAGCTCAGGTCTTGATCCGGGGTCCTGGGATCGAGCCCCGCATCGGGCTCCCTGCTCTGCGGCAAGCCTGCTTCTCCCTCTCCCACTCCCCCTGCTTGTGTTCCCTCTCTGGCTGTCTCTCTCTCTCTGTCAAATAAATAAATAAAATCTTTTAAAAAAACCCCAAAAGACAAAATAAAATAAATGTTTCCTAACGGCGCTCAGAGGGAGTTGTGGGCAGCCACCAAAGTGAGTCATTTGGCGGATGTCAGGGCTGGGATGTCCACAGCTTCTGAAGAACACCGAGGAAGCCCAAGGTCACACGCCTGCATGGGACGCCCCTCATTTGGCTCCTCTCTCCGGGTTTTTAGATTCCTCCGTTCTCTCTAGCTGGGAAATTGGATCAATCATTTGAAGTTTTTAAAAGGAGCTAGGTGAAACATTTTGTTTTTGTTTTTGTTTTGTTGTTGTTGTTTGTTTCTGGCAGAACCGTTTAAATCCTGTCCTGAATGAAGGGTTCATTTAACTCCTAAATACTTGATTAGAAGTTAAGATGTTGTTTCTTCAAGATTTATTCAAACCGAAGTTTTTATTCTTCGAAAATGACACCTCACTCATTAGGTTCTTTTTTTTTCTTTTTAAGATTTTACTTATTTATTTGACACAGAGAGACACAGTGAGAGAGGGAACACAAGAAGGGGAGTGGGAGAGGGAGCCCCATGCGGGGCTCGATCCCAGGACCCTGGATCATGATCTGAGCCAAAGGCAGATGCTTAACGACTGAGCCACCCAGGCGCCCCTCACTCATTAGGTTCTTAAAAGCTCTTACCCTGTGGTTTACCTGATGCCCCTTCGTATTTTTCTGCCTCACGCTTCTCAATGACAGACGCTCCCCATCTATCGTCTTCTCTGAGGAACAGATGGGTCGATAGATCCGCTCCACGGTGGTGCTTGCTCTACTTGGCTTCATCTTCCCGGGAAGTTGGTTCAGTACAATGTAAGAGGGAAAGTGAAGGTGTCCTATGATTCCATTTGTGTGTGTCTGGCTGTGTGTTTAATGATATACACGTAATTTTACCATGGAGAGCTGGAGCCGGTTCCCATCCCTAGCTGATCCTGCCTATTTCTTAACTCCACGTTCACGGACATCATGTTGGTAGCTTGAAATCAGCCATGGTGGGAGTATTTACACCATGAAAATTGGCAAACACTCCAAATCAGGGCTTTTTGTTCCGTGGTGGGGATGGGGTGCGAGGCGGGGTGAGGGCTTAGAAATGTCTGGAAGAAACAAGAAACACCAAAAATAGTTACCTGTACAGAATGGAACTGAAGAACACGGGTATTGGAGAGAATTTTTTTTTTTTTTTGGCTTTTTGAATGTTTTGTTATGTGCATAACTATTTTTTTTTTTAAAGAGAACTTTCTTTCTTTTTTAAGAACAAAGACTTCCTGCTGTGTTTATTAATCCCACACCATCAGCTGGAAACTGCCTGGGGCAGAACTGTTTGATTGAGGAAGAGACCAGAGCCTGGAGAGATGTCTTCAGTGTGGCCTCAGTGGAGTGACGTCCTGGGAGTGGGGTTTGGGGCTGGGCACACACAGAGTGCAGCAGCAGGCAGTCCTTCTAGAACCTTGTGCCAAGTCTGAGAGGGGAGTCAAAGCATGCCAGGCCCTCAGTCAAGACGCCAAGCCCTCAGCCAAGACTTCAGACCAGAACTCGGGTCACCAAACTCCATGGATGAAGCAGAAAAATGGGTATGAAGATAGGACCCTAAAAATGGTCCAGCTCTAGGGAGGCTGGGGGAGGGGACAGTCTAGAAGGGGCACCGTTCACGGGAGGGTCTTTTAGATTATGGGGCTGAGGGGCAGCTTTTTAGGCCATTCCTGAGACTTTTTCCCCTACAGCTGAAATTAAAGGGGAGTCATCCGCTCTGCCCAGGAGGGAAGGAGGGCAAACCGGGGCAGTGAGGAAACAAACAAGAGGCTGGCTCCTCATCACTGGGGAGAAGGCTCACCACCACCCCCGGGAGAGGCCACAGTCCACAGTAAACAAGTTCCAGGGAATGAAGCAGAACTCTGGTCAGATTCCAGGAAGCTCATCATACTCCAAAAAAGGACCCCTAGAAGCCCTGGTCTATGTCTGGAGGTGGGGTGGGAGTTCCCACTGGAGGATTGGGGGAGTGGCTTGGAAATTCTAGGCAGAGATAATGGAGGCCCCAGGTGCAAGATGGGCCAGAGCCAGAGAAATCCATCAGATATACAGCAAGATGCAGGATCTGGAGGGCAGCCCCAGGATGGGCTGCTAGACCCCACTGATGGGGGCCTGGGGGTACGATCCCTTCCCTCCCGTAGGGCCAGGATGCTTGGGGAAGGAGACTCTCCAGGAAATGGAAAACAAGGGACCAAACATTTGCCTAGGATTGGTTGGGAATTTTGGGGGGGGGGGCACAGTGAAAGGATGGAGCGGCCGCTCCCCTGGCAACAGCCAAATGCCAGTCTGTGCCCTCCGGGGCCCTCAGACATTTCCAAACCCCACCTGACAGCATGGGCAGCGGCCTTCGAAGTCGTGTCAGTTAGGGCTGCCACAGGTTATAAGGGAATTGAAAATCCCATTTTATAAACTCCTAGCTGAGGTGCCAGGCCACAAGGACTAATAAGGCCATGTCTTGGCCTCCTTTCTTTCTAACGTGCTGCTAACGTCCTTCAATTTTTAGATAAGTTAGATGCATACATCTCCTATCACCGGCACAGGAAATCACAATCTCCCCACACTGTGGAGCCTCGAACAACCTTAAAATGCCACTGAATGTATTAATAACAGCCCCCAAAGCCCTATATCAATTACAGGTAAACTAAGTCCATCTCTGCTGACATTTGCTGTCAACATGTTGAATGTGGAGGTCCCATGGACATCACTACATCATAATTGCCAACTGATTCAGCTACTTGGGAGCGTATTTGACAGTTGACTCACTCCCCAAAAAGCCTGCCACGAGGCCAGGAACCCCTCATGAGATACCAGAGGAAAGCCTGCAGAGCCTTAATCGACACGAAGACGGCGGCCGTGTTTGCTGAGCGCCACGGATGCAGAGGTGGGGCCTGGCCTGTGTGCAGGAAAGGATGGGCCTGGGACGGGTACCGCCACCACCAGGCCTGAGGCCCCAAGGACAGCTCTGTATTCTATTTAACAGTATCTCTTGCACCTAACAGGAGGCCTAGCACTTAGTAGGTGCTCAGTAAAAAAAAAATCAGAAACGAATAATACAAGATGATGCCTTTGATAACAAACATTTGGGAAATCAAAAGGAAGTGGTTAATTCTGCCAGGGAATTAAAGAAAGCTTCCTAAAAGAGGCCACAGGTCAAGCTGGTCCTTGAAATGGAAGAGTCAGTGAGCAGAGAAGGGAGTAGAGCAGTCCAGAAAGAGGGCAGTGATGTGGCAAGAGGCCAGGCAGGAAGGGAGGCAGAATGAGGGGGGGATCTTGAGCTGCAGGTAGACTCTAGAGTCCATGTGACAAATTCTTAGACTCAGGAGCCAAGTGGCTTCTTCAGAAACATGACTTTCCTTTTGTCAGAGTGAAACCATGCCATGTTTCCTTTCTCACCTGGGCTGCCTGGGAGCTCCTTAAGTGCGGAATCCCTTACACTTTTTCCACATCCCTTCATAGTCCCTTGCAGGACCTTTCCCCTAACAGATTCTGCATTAGTGCTCTGCTCTTGCATAACAATACATCAGATGTAATATCTCAACACAATACACATGTATTAGCTCGCAGTTTCTCCCTGGAAGTCTGGGCAAGGGTTAACTGGATCTTCTGCTGGACTTCGATCTGAGGCCTGACTGGGGCAGGATCTGCTTGCAAGCTCCAGTGGTCGACGGCAGGGTTCAGTTCCTTGCAAGCTGTTGGGCAGAGGCCTCAGTTTCTCGCCTGTGTCAGCTGGTATCTCAGTATCCCACCCTCTCTATAGGCTGGGCACAACACGGCGGCTTCCTTCTCTTCTTCTTCTTCTTTAATATTTATTTGAGAGAGAGAGAGAGACAGCCAGAGAGGGAACACAAGCAGGGGGAGTGGGAGAGGGAGAAGGAGGCTTCCCGCCGAGCAAGGAGCCAGACACGGGGCTCGATCCCAGGACCCTGGGATCATGACCTGAGCCGAAGGCAGAGAGGCCTAATGACTGAGCCACCCAGGCGCCCCCAGCTTGCTTCTTCAAAGCCAGTGAGGGGAGGTATCGGAGCAAGACGGTCATTGCAATCTCATATAATGTAATCAGATGCACATGACCATAGCCATCCCGTCACCTTTGCCTTATTCCATTGGTTAGAACAAGTCCCACCCTCATTCAGCCAGCTGGTTTTAGAGAGGCAAGAAGATCATGGGACCATCTGGGTCTGCCCATCAGCTATTAATGGCTAGTTAATTAAACTAGTCTTGTTGGCACTTAAAGATATCACCATTACAGAGACATAGATATTGTCACAAGAAGGCAGTGAAGTGAGTTCTGTGCCTCCTAAGAATGCTCTCCCTGCCCCCACAGCATCTGCCGCAAGGCCGGGCAAAAAACAAGTCAATAAACATGAAATGAAATGTCCTAGGATTTGCATTACTGCTGGAAGGACCTGGAGTTTTCTACCATCAAGGTAATTATCGGCTTGTCATAAATTTCTCGATTAACATATGTAATTTAAAAAAGCCATATACCAATTGTAACAGCCACAAAGTGGGAACTAGGTCAGACATCACTATTATGAATGTGGGCCCTTCCCTAGAAAAATGTCTCCTACCCCCAACACCTATGATTTCCCCTACTTTGCAGATGAGCTATGTACATGGGTACCGTTTCCCAATTCTGCTAGTGCAAAATTGGGCTTGCACAGCTCTGAAACCAGGTGACCTGGGCTGGAATCAAAACTTAGCCACTTACTGTGGGACCTTAGACAAGTCACTTAACTTTAAATAATGATAGCAAATGTTTGTTTAGTATTTGCTATAGGCCAGGCTCTTTACATATATTAAACACATATACATTCATCTAACCCACGGACACCCTTCATATCCCCATTTTATAGATGAGAGAACTGAGGGATAACGGTTGACGCCTGGGATTAAGATTCTGAGCCTGGTCAAGAGCAGGGAGAATGAAGGGCAAATGGTGGACAAGACAGCTGGGGACAAAGGCACAGCTGAGTGCTGGTGCCAGCGGACAGATTCTCTTTCCAACCTGCTGTCCCCACTGCCAACCCCGGCCAGGTAGGACTGGTAAGAACTGTGGTTTGCCATTTGAACCACTCCTATTGCCTAAGACCTTGAACTCGACTTGCACCCCTTTGCAGGGTGTGGTGAGAAGAAAGGAGAAGCCAGGATGCCACCATTGGGGGGCCTGGATTCCGTCCTGCTTCCAGTCACCCTTTCAGGGTGGTCAGGCTCCCCCATGACTGCTGAGAAAACAAGATAAGGCACCAGGGAAGGAGGAAAGGAGCCGGCACTCCCTCCTACCCCCACAGAGAGTGCGCCCTGGGCCTCCCTGGATCTGGATGGTTCCTTATCCTTCCTCCTCCTCCCACCCCTACCTCTTGATCTTTAGCCACGTGAGGCCGCCTCCTGTCCGGCTGCGGGGAGGGGCCAGCCACGGACTCCAACCTCCCCCCACAGCCAGACACCCGCTTAATGCAGAACTGCTTCCTCTGCCCAGACGCCCCCCTCACCCCCATACCCCGGGCTGGAGGCCACCCTGCGAGTCTGCCTTCTGTGGTAGGGCTCAGCAAGCCTCACTCAGAAGCAAACACAGTGTTTCCTCCGCTTTTCCCGCCAACATGGCCGAGTAACAGCCGAGAGGCTCCCCGGGGGCGCAATGCCACCGTTCCCCAGAGACCAAACCGAACGGAGCTCCGCGGGGGCCGACTGGATCCGGCAGTGTGGACAGGATGGGGCTGCGGGCACACAGTGCCCACGCGGCCCGTGAGGATCCCGTGCCTGCTCTCACTCCCTAGAACACCACCCCCTTTCCCGCCTAGCTCCCCTTCCTTCCTGATGTTGCGGAGGGGGCTCCCGGCCCAGAGGAGTCCCCCGCGCTCTGGCGCTTGCTGCGACGAGTGTGCCCGGTTTCCCGTGGGGGCGGGGGCCGCCTGCACGCGGTGGACACTCGGTGTCTCCCAGCTCTGCCTGGTCCGGTGCGCGCCTGGGTTCCCCCCCGCAGTGAGGTCGGCCAGGCCAGGCCTCCTCCCTCCCCGACTGCGCCTCCTGCCCTTTAGGGGAAATGTGAGGCCCTTCTGCGAGCCGGAGGCCGGGGCGGCCCGGCTCTGGCTCGGCAAACACTGCACCCATCTGAGCGCCGCACAACGCGCAGCCAGGGCAGGGACATGGGGCACCAAACGCGCTTCCCGAAGAGCGGAGGCGCGCGGGCCAGGTGGTCAACTTTGCACACAAATGTACCCAACTGCGCACAAGGGCCGCAGGCCTTGGCTTTAGGGACAGGAGGGACGGAGCAGTATGTCCGGAGAGGGCTCGGCTTCCCGCTGGGGAGCGCGGGGGTCCTGCCGGGGGCGCCGCCCGACCCGGGCGCAGGACGCGCCTCCGCCATGCTCCAGTTGAGCCCTGGAAAAACCCCGGCGCGCATGGGAGAGGCGGGCCAGCTCGTCAGGACGGCGGGAACAAAGGCGGCCCGCGGCCGGATGCAGTCATGGAAAAACCCAACGGGGCGCCGGGGCGGGGGCGGCAGGGGAGAGGAGGCGCGCGCCCCGCAGCCCTGCCACCCTCGCCGGCCGGTCCGGGCGGGGCTGCTCCCAGCCCCCGCCCCGGAGCGCTCCTGGCGGGCGGAGGACGAGGGGCGGGGTGGAGGCCCGGGAAAACAGAAAATGCTGGATCGGGAAGGGAGGCCCGTGCCTGGGGCCAGAGAAGCAGCAGCCCCCATGGTCCGGACGCTTTCGGCCGCGAGGCGAGGGAAGGGGGGCCCGGGCTGGTACCCGCCCGGCACACGCAGCGCTGCACACGGCCCCCTGGCAGCTGCGGCAGCCGGGGGTGGCCCGCCCGCAGGGGGCGCACGCAGACCCGCGCATCGGCCCGGACGCGTGTTCGGAGGCGCACACACGCTCCTCCTGCACATACAGGATCGTTTACACGCACGTGCGCCCCGACACGCGGGCTGCCCATAGCGCCCAGGGCAGAGCGGGAGAAAGGGGCCGGCCGAGAGGGGCCGACAGAGATGTTCGTTAGGGCGGTCCCGGGGTTTAGAAACAGAAGCTCAGAAGCTGGGGGCGGGACCTTAGTCGAAGCGGCGGTTGGGCCCCCACCCCCACTCCGTATTGCAGGTGCGGGGACTGGGCCACCTGGGCGGACGACATGCCCAGGTTCCGCCCGGGACTGGAGTTTCCCTCCTGTGCGGGACGCTTCCTGCCCTGGCCTAGCTCGTCCTTGTGAACCTGGCTGCAGCACGGCGGGGGTTTTTTATGTAGAAAAGGAAAGTGTTGGTTCACGTCGGACCTAAGGACTCCGGAGGCCTTTTCCAGCTCTGACTTGTTATGAAGAAGGAACTGGACCCAGAGGCCATAAAAGGAGTTGGTGGGAGAAAAAAGTCTTTGGCCGCAACCACAGGCTCTTCTTGGTTCAAATGTCCCCTTGTTTATTTGTGCTGCTCCCTGCCGTGGGGTACCAGGGGGCAAAGCCTAAACCTGTGGGGTCCCTAGGGTGGGGAAGGGATGTAGAATTTGAGGCTAGGATCAGAGGGTCAGGGATCAGAGGAGACCCCAGAATCTGCCAGAATCCGAGGCTGCTGTGTTGGGGCGGCAGGTGGGGGTCCCTGAAGGCCGGAGGACAATGAAGCAGGAGACCATGACCTCAGAAGTCTCAGGAAGGGGCCGTTTTTATGAGTGCTGGCTGTTGGAACTGTTGCTGGAATACAGCAGGAAAATACAGCAACGTAGAGGTTCTGGCTTCTGCTCAGAACACAGGGTCAACAGAAGCAGGGACACCAGCGACATGACAGGGTCAGACGAGCTGACATCTACTTGTGGTTCCGTTGGGAACTGAGGTTGGAATCAGATGACCCAGCCCTGCCTCTCCCTAACTTCCTGGTTTGGGGGATCTTGTCCAACATATTTGGCCCTCGGATAACTCATCTGTAAAATGGGAACAAGAGCTCCTGCACCAGAGTGTTCTGGGGATTGAAAGGGTGTATAAGTCCCGCTTCCCTCATGCCTTCCCTCCTTTTCCATTTCTCGAAGTCCCTGGTGCTTGCTCACTAGGACTCCTTCCAAGTCCTAGTTTCTTGTGAGCAGGTGGGGTCCAATGGGGCGAAGGCTGGGGAGCAGCGCCCTCTAGTGGTCGATACCAGGAGGGTCCCGTCAGTCCTTGAAGACACGCCCAGGCTAACGTGATTAGTGCCTGAGGGTATCTGGCAAGTTAGAGCCTCCTCAGGGCTGATCGTGGGGGCTCCACTCAGGGAGGCCTTTCCTTCTGATTCAGTTTCCCCTTGGAGCAAGCAGAGAAAATGCTGCTTCCCATAGCAGTCTCTCCTCTGACCTCTGGCCGCCCAGCTTCTGCAGCTTTAACAGGCTTCTCTCAATTCTGCCCCGGAGGAATCTACGCACTTAGCAATCATACTGGGTTTTATAGCTTGCAAAACATTTTGACACACATTACTTGTCCCTGAGGTGTGCTGTTTCTGGGTGGTGATAGCGCTAGTTGGATAGAGGATCGTGGTTTGGGGCTCCAGCGCGGTGGACTGATTTGGATCCTGAGTCTTCCATGCAGCTCGGTAACCAGGGCGACGTTCAAAACATTGAATAATCAGTAGGGCAGGCAGCCACCAATCAGAACAGGCCCTGCTCTAACCGCCGGGCACCGCCAAATGCGTGTGTACCTGCCGAAGATTCTGGAATAACCTCAACCTCCCGGGGCCTCGGTTTCTTCATCTGCAATATGGGCATGGTGGTCGTAATAGTACCGCTTTAGAGGGCTGTCGTGAAGACTGAATTAGTTAATGCGTGTGAAAGATTGAGAAACCGCTGTCTGACACGGAAAGCACCAAGTAAGTATTAGCTTTTTTACTGGTCCGAGCTCCTCTCAGACTCAGTGACTCAGGGTGGTTGCAACCTTTAAGGGAGACTCCCCAAGTGAGTCCACTGTGTGCACCTGGGTTCACCTCCTGGGTCACCTCCACCTTCCCCACCTCCTTGTCTGGCCCTCCAGTTATTCTACTCTTTAGAAGTGCTTCTCAAACTTTACCATGCATCCGAATTTCTGGGGGATCTTATTAAATTGCAGATTCTGATTCAGGAGGCCTGGGTGGGGCCTGGGTTTCTACCTTTCCTCTAAGCTCCCAGGTGGCGTTGATGCTGGTCCAAGAAGCAAGACTCCAGAAGATCATTGGGGACACAGATGGGTCAGCTGGTTGACCTGTAAATATTTATTGAGCACCTACTCAGTGCAAGGTGGTGCGGGGATCCAAACATGTCCCAGGACTGGCCTCCAACCTCAAGGAGCAGAGAGGCTATTGCATAAACACCAGTTAGTAACAATCAGGCCAAAGGGCAAACACGTGCCAAAGAGCAGGTGAAACATGTAGTGAGTCCTGTCTCTGCCCAGTAGCCAGAGTGAGGCTTTAAACAGGTGACTGCCATAATTGCCCTGCTTAAAACTGCCCAATGGCTCCCACTTCACTCGGAATAAGAGCTGAATTCTTCTGGATTCTTCTTCCAGGCCCTGAATCATCTGGCCTTGCCTCTGACCTCATCTCCCATTGCTGGCTTTTTTTTTTAAAGATTTATTTATTTGTTTGAGAGAGAGAGAGAGAGAGAGAGAGCACAAGGGGGGGGGGGGTCAGAGGGAGCAGATTCCCCGATAAACAGGGAACCCCATGCAGGACTTGATCCCGGGACTCCAGGATCATGACCTGAGCCGAAGGCAGCCGCTTAACCAACTGAGCCACCCAGGTGCCCCTCCCATTGCTTGCTTTATTCTAGGACCATTTGTTCCTGTGAACCCAACATCCCAACTTCCTACCTGAGAGCCTTTGAACTTGCCTGGTTGATGCTTGTCCTTCAAACTGGTGAGTGCCTGGCCTCATATTGCCTCCTCAGAGAGGCCTTCCTTGACCCAGAGGAAGTTTGATCTAAAGTAGCTGCCCCCAGCTCAGATCAGATATTCTTTATTGTATCATTCTGTTGTTTATTTTTAATAGAACTTCTAAGTTCGATGTTATTGCATTATATTTTTGGTTGCTTTATGTCTGCTCCATGAAGGCAGAGTGTTTGCTTGCCTTATTCTGCTTTACCCCCAGGACTTATAACACCATCTGGTGCATAGTAGGCCTTCAGTGAGGATCTGTTGAACAAATGAAAGAAAAACTGTTATAGGGCAGTTAAAGAGGTGGGAGGGGCCCATGGGTGCCTCCGGTGGGTGAGAGACTTCATAGATTAGTGTACAGGAAGTTTATCAGGGAGCTCTCCTGGGGTCACATCCGTGGAAGGGTCGGGAAGGTGGCAGGAGGAGGAGGAGGGAGAAGTAGGGCTTCAGGCCCAGCTGCAGGGGAGGTCTTTCACCATTGTCCCCATTGCAGGGCCTGATCCTAGGGTGAAGATGAATCCAATGGCCTGAGGCAGAGGTTCCCTTCCCTGGTTCCCTGAGGGCAGACTGAAATGAACTGTGGGTGTGCCACAGACCTTAAGAGGCTGCAAACACACGCTTGACTTTTGTTCTTATATATTATTTAAGTGTTGATTCGTGCCAAACCCTCAATCAGCTGCTACGTTTCACATTTCAGCATCTTAACAGAGATGCCCCTTATATATTTTTTTCAAGAGCAAGTGTTCTTCAGCTGAAAATAGAGAACCAATCATCCAGCATTTGCATAAATGAACATTTCTGGAAGTATTCTGTGATTTGGGTCCTTTGATGGGAAAGCACTGGACGCATCCCCTCCATGCGATATCTGGTGGGCCTGAGGAACCTCAGCTGTTTTTGTTGAATGGGTGGTTAGGAAAGTACCCCCAGAGGTGGCTGGCCGTAGCACGGGGAGAGGCCAACAGATGGACCCTGACAGAGGGAGCAGGTTGGACTCTGTGCCGGAAGACACCCTGCTTGGTGTCTAGGACTTGCCAGCTGGGTGGTGCGGGTTTTGTGAGTGTACAACCCATGCAGTCAGTCACCCAGGGCCCCAATGCTTAGTTCAATGCTCAACTGTCACCATCTTGACATTTTTTTATTTATTTTAAAGTAATGCCTACACCCAACGTGGGGCTCAAACTCATGACCCCGAGATCAAGAGCCGCATGCTCTTCCAACTGAGCCAGCCAGATGCCCCCCGCCCCATCTTGACATTCTTAATAGTTTTTGAACAAGGGACCTTGCATTTTCATTTTGCCCTAGGCCCCCAAAATTGTGTAGCTGGTTCTGCACACCAGCTCTGGTTCCTAGGCCCAGGACCCATTCTCAAGGAATCCTCTGGGAGAGTCTGGCGAATCTGGGTGGGAGGTGAGCCCAGGTGCATGCTAGAACAGGTCTTGTGTGTGAAACGGGGATCACGGAGCCTGCTTCACCCAGAGGAGAGGAGAGGACGAGGGCTGCAGGCTTTTCTCAAGTGAGGATCAGGCTGTGGCAATTCACTGCCTGGGAAAGACAGCCTAGACACCTCTGGTCCTCTGAGCCCCTGGCCAGCAGTTGACAAAAGTGAAAGGTTTACAGGGATGGGGCAGATGCTTCCCTTGGGTGGGACGGACAGAGCATGCCCTGGCTCCTGGGCAAATAGCTGGTCTCCATGTCAATGCACACCAGTTCTCTGAGACCTGGGCGCAGATATCCCCGTTCCTGGATGCAGCCTGGTCTGGCCCATTGTGCTGGGGGAGGTGGTGGTGGCCCCCTAGAGACAGACTGTGGGAGGCTTGATGTTACCCTCTTGCAACAAGTGTCATTAGGAGGGAAGAGCCTGAGAGGCCTGGCTAGACTGCATCACCTAAGTCCTGAGACCCAGTTACACCCCTCTGAAGCCCTAGGGGTCCCCCAGGCAACCTGAGGCCAGCTCTGATTTGAGCTGGTCACTGCTCAGATTTAGGTCACTGCTTGGGTTGTGCACACCTGATGGTCTTTCTGCTCCTGCTGTGTCTTGGCCCTCACCTTCTTCCACTCCAGATTTGAGCCTTATCTTCTCTCCTCTGTGACTGATGTCCCCTGCCTCAGTTTACCCACGGACGTATCACTTTCACGCTCTTGGCAGTTCGTCCTCAGTGGGCGGGACCGGGCTTGTTTCCTACATTGTCCCTCGGTCATTTTTGACCAAGGGGCCTCTCATTTAATTTTGCATCGTGGCCCCCCCAAATCGTGGAGCCAATCTGATGAGCTCACCGGGGCACGGAGGCCAGGTACGGAGGCGCTGGGAGGTCAGAACCTGACGCGGGGTTCTGAGTGCTGGCGGCGGCCGGCGGCTCTGAGGGGGCAGCGAACGTCCGCGGTCCCACGGGAATGCCGTGCTGAGCGCCTACTGTGTGCAGGGAGGGCCGGGCCGCTGCAAACAGAAGCCCCTTTCTTCCTAGCGTTTACCCAGGGGAGCGTTTAGAAGTAGGACAAAGCCCGCCGATCCAGGGGCCTCCCCCTCAGGCGTGGGGAGAACCCGGGGGCGGCCGGGAGCGGAGGAGGGGCGTCCTCCGGTAGGGCTCAGACAGCGCCCCGCCCGGGTCGCCGGCCTCCGAGAGCTGAAAGGGCCTCTGTGTTCTGTCCCCCCGCCTGCCCGCGGGCCCGCGGCGCACTTCCTCCGCTGCGCCAGACCCCGGAGGCTCCGCAGCCCCTCTGGGGACAGACACAAATAGTTCCCGGCCCAGCTGCCCGGCCAGTTACCTTGGGAACCAAACTCAATCGCCTGACGTCACCCGGCCGTTGCGTAGCAACCGGCGTAGACTCACCGTCGCGCGGCCCCCGCCCCGGCGCTGAGGTCTCGGTCGCCAGGGACACGGCGGGGCGGGGCGGGGCGGGGCGGGGCGGGGGCTGTCCTCGCCGCCCCTCGCCCGTCGGGCCGCGCCCCCGGCCCCGCCCCGGAGCCGTGCCCCCGCCCCCCAGCCCCCCAGCCCCCCAGCCCCCAGCTCCGGCGGAAGGGGGCCGAGCCCAGGCGAGGAAGCGGCGCCGCCTGGCCTCGGGCGGCCTGAGCGCGACCCCCGGCCAGCCGGCGTTTGTCTCCCGGACAGAGGCCTTTGTTTGCCGTCACCCCGTCTCACTGCCCCAGTTTTCCGTTCCAGGCTCGTTTCTCACCAGGCCCCAACCTGGGCTCCTGCTCTGGCAACGAGGAGCAGGTGGCCGGACGGGGGCGTTTTCATTCCCCTCCCCTCCGGGTCGCCCAGGAAATCTCTGCCTCGCTTGGCCACCCGCCTTGGGGGAGGAGACACGGGGCCCTGCTCACGCCACTCTGCTCCCATCCCTGGTTCGCTCCTCCACTCCTGTGCCTTCCCCTGGTGTCTGCGCTGTGCCATTCACCTCCTTGCCCTGGCTGCAGTGTGACCAGGCCACCTCCGGGTGAGGGGCGTGGGGCGGGGGGGGCCTGCCGAGCGCCTCGCCGAGTTTCTGGCGTGGGCCTTGTTCTTGGGCTGCGCTATCTCCCTCCCATCTCTGTGTCACACCACAGCCCATCATTACGTGCGGAATCCCAAAGCCCAGGACTATGCAGGGGCCGGCAGTAATCTGCCATCGTGCCCTGCCCTGGTCTGCCTCAACTCACCCATCTTTGGTCAGGGGTAACCCTAACTTCCTCCTCTTGCTAGAGGACCTTGCTTCTCTTGTTCAAGTTCAGTGTGGTGGAGGCCATCTGTGGGAGGTGCTTTTCCTCACCAGAAACTGTATTTTGACAAGTACTAATAAAATGCAGGTGGTCAGAGAGGCCAAACCAGGTGTTTTAAGTGAATCCTATTTCCTCATTGGTTGATATTTAAAAATCAGAGATGCAGAGGAATATTTTTTAATTCATGGAGTTAGACGGAGTACACTTACGAATGCCTCAGATCTTTCCAAAGCACATGGTCGAAGGAAGCCTCTGACTGTGGGTAGAACATTTACAGACTGGTGGGAAAGGTGGTTTTTATCTGAAGGCCCCCATTGAGTTGCAGGGGGAGGTTAGAGCAGTGCCACCTGCAGTGAGGACAAAGGAAAGCCAAGAGGGGACAGGCTTCCTTAACTGCCTCCTTCTCCTCTCTGGGAGGGACACAGCTCAGGGTGCCAAGAGCCACCTGCTCAGGGAGGTGCCAGGAACTCTGGATGAGGAAGGCCTTTCCAACATGTGATCCAGGCTGGGCCAACCAGAGCACTTCCCCCAAGGAGTTATCAGGCAGGAGCAGGGAAACAGAGATCTTTCCTCTTAGTCTTGGAAGTGCAAGCTTGTGGGACTGGAGCCTTCAGGAGCCACGTGCCCTGCAAGGAAGAGAAGCCTGGAGAAGAGGCAGAATTGCCCTGATCCCGGGCATCTCCAAAGCCAGTTCTTCCCAGCCCTTCTCTGCCTGGCCCATCAATCTGGGCCATCAAACTGTTTCAGGCTGGTTTCTGTCACTTCCAAATTAAAAGACTCCTGATCAATACACAGACAATGCAGAAAACCCCAAGGAAGGGAGAAAACTGACATTTGTCACATGCCCACCGTTAAATGCTATTTTAAAAAATATGCATTATTGGTGATAGCATCCCTGTGAGGCAAATGGGAGACCTATTTTATAGATGAGGAAACTGAGCCTGGAAATCAGTAGGACCTTCATCTAGTACCTCAGGGTCCACTTGAGGATGCCCCAGGGGCGGGGAGCAGCCTGCTTTCAAGCACAGGTTCAGTGGGTACTGCTCTTCCAGAGACCCCCTCAGTCAGACCCCACCCTTGAAGGCCTTTGCCAAGGTGGGATCCTTTCTGGAGGACTCTGGGCCTTCTGAGGTCTGACTTGGAGCGCTATTCTACAAACATTGTCGTGATCTTGGGCTCTGGGGGTGGCCCCAGTGGGAGGGTCTATCCCCCTCTGTCCTCCTGCCATTGTTCCCCCCCCCTTTTTTTTAAGATTTTATTTATTTGAGAGAGTGTGTGCATGAGCGGGTGGGGGAGAGGCGGGGAGGGGCAGAGCGAGAGGGAGATGCAGACTCCCCGCTGAGCAGAGAGCCACCTTGAGTCAACTCCATTGGTGGTATCTTAGAGTTTATTCTGAATAATAAGAAATATATATTTGGTTTCTGCCTCACCCCTGCCCGCTTCCTGGCACAGAACTTCTAAAACTCTTAGAATTTCTTGAGTGGTGAGAGGGGTGAGAGGAGCATCTTTTGTTATTTATAATATGCCCCTATGAGTTTGTGTAATTGACTCTTGGAGATGGGGGGCTGGAAACCAAGGAGCCAACCCTGGGATTAGAAAGTCGAAACTTTCAGCACCCTCTCCACCTCCGGGGAGAGGAGAGGGGCTGGAGATTGGCTTAATGACCAATGACTTAATCAGCCATGGCTATATAATGGAACTTCCATAAAAACCCTGAACATGAGAGTTTGAAGAGTTTCTGGGTTGGTGAAAGCATCCACGTGTCGGGAGGGCGACACATCCCTACTCCTGGGAGACAGAAACTCCTGTGCTTGAGACCCTTCTGGACCTTGCCCTCTGTACCGCTTCATCTGCTTGTTCATTTGTATCATCTATAATATCCTTTATAATAAATCAGTGATAGTGTTTTCCTGAGTTCTATGAGTTCTTGTAGCCAATTATCCAACCTGAGGAGAGAGTCATGGGAATCCCTGATTTGTGGCCACATTAGAGAGAAGAGTGGGTACGCAGGGACCTGAAGTGGGGCAATCTGGTGGGACTGAGCCCTTAACCCGTAGGGTTTGTGCTAACTCAAGCTGGTGCCAGAATTGAATTGTAGGACACCCAGGTGGGTGTCTGCAGAGAATTGGAGAATTGCTTGGTGTGGAAAACCCACACATTTGGTGTCAGAAGTGTTGCGAGTAAAGAAAATTTTCTTTTAACCCCCATTTCTCTCACGGGTGTGTCTCAAATCCCCAAGCAAACATCCTCAAGGCTGGGCTTTGGCCTCTCGCCCTCCTGCTGCAGGCCAGTGCTGCCTTCTTTCCAGCAGAGGGCGCACCCTCCACTCTTAGGGACTGGAAGCTCGCGAACCAGGCAGTCTCGGAAATGGGGCTTTCTTTTAGCCCAGAGAGGATCCAGTCTTTCATTTAAATATGTAAATGTGTACTTAAGACCTTAGTTTACCTTTACACTTTGTTACCTCCTCCTGGGCGGGGGGGACTGCCCTTATCTGTGGTCACTTTCTTTTGGAGACACTCTTTCCTGGATAGAATCTGTGCCTCACCCAGGCAAACCTATAAACTTGACCACAATCACATGGTGACTTTAACCAATTAGGCAAGTGGCTGTAGACTAAACAATAACATTGTCCTTAGAAAACAAGTAAAAACACTGACAAAGATTTAGCCCCCCTCCCTTTTTTTAACCATTCTCAAGATGGTGTCACGTTTCTAACTTTTCTTACAATGAAGCTTCTCTTTAAAAAGATCTTTTTTTTTTTAAGATTTTATTTATTTATTTGACAGAGAGAGAGAGACACAGCGAGAGAGGGAACACAACCAGGGGGAGTGGGAGAGGGAGAAGCAGGCTTCCCTCCGAGCAGGGAGCCTGACGTGGGGCTCGATCCCAGGACCCTGAGATCATGACCTGAGCCGAAGGCAGACGCTTAACGACAGACTCAGGTGCCCCCCCTTTAAAAAGACCTTTGAACTTTTTCCACAGTTTGAATTTGCAGTCCCCCCCCACCCCACCTCCCCGCAAACACACACACATCTCAGATGGAAAAAATCAGCAGCCTTTGGACACAGGTTGGGGTCTCTGGAACACAGGCTCTGAGGCCGAGGGGGCGGACGGGAATGGAGTCTGCAGTGCAAATCCCAGGTCACCCGGGCCAGTGCCACGGGCACTCTGGAACTGGGGTTGGACGGTCAGGCCTGAGCCCCGGGCACAGACCTGGCCACGACGTCTCTGAAGGGGCCCGCACTGAAGGCTGTCCGCGGACGGCTGGGGGCGTGAGTCCTTCACCGCGCCACGGGGGGGGGGCACAGTGTCCCTCCTGCTGTCTGCCAGGACTTGTGGGTGCCCTCCCCTTAGCCAAGCCGCAGCCGGGCTCAGACGCTAGGATGCCGCGTCTGCCCTGCTGGCGCTCAGCCCGGCCTAAAAGTCTCTCTACGCAGAACCTCTGCTTACAGGCCCATCTCTCAGCGGCACAACACACACCCAAAAAGCTGGTTGTTGATTCTGGAGGAGTGTGGGTGGTTGTCAGGCGTTAACCCTAGCACCTCAATGAGAAGAGTGAGGAGCTGCCAGCTTTGTGGGGGTGAATTAATAACTGTGCCTCGGTTCTCAACACCAAAGAGTACCCTCCCTACAGCACCCCGTTATCCTGCTCATTCTTTTTTTTTTTTTTTTAAGATTTTATTTATTTATTTGACAGAGGGAGAGAGGCAGGAGAGCGGGAACACGAGCAGGGGGAGTGGGAGAGGGAGAAGCAGGCCTCCTGCTGAGCAGGGAGCCTGATGCGGGGCTCGATGCGGGGCTCGATCCCAGGACCCCGGGATCATGACCTGAGCCGAAGGCAGACGCTTAATGGCTGAGCCACCCAGGCACCCCTATCCTGCTCATTCTTTTCCCCCTCACCCACCAACTTATTCCTCCCCAGTAGTGCTCCCCTTGTTCCATGTGCAGCCCGCACTGTGGCCCCCATGCCCGTAATGGGTGGGAGCACTCCCGCCTGCCGACAGCTTCCCTCTGCCCGGGGACTGGGGCCTTTCCTTTCTCCCTCTGGCGTTTTATCCAGAGCTGGGGTGCTCCCACTTCTGTCCGTGTCTCACCCTCAGCCCCCAGCGTGCAGGTCTGCCCTTCTCCCCGGGTGCACTAGCACCTGGATGCCTGGGGGGGGGCCCACCTACAGAGAAGTTGCCAGGAGGATTTGCCCACATGACTGTGATTCCGCAGCAGAGAGGAAGGCTGGAGCAAGCAGGGAAAGTCAGTCCTTGTCAAGGAGTCCACCGAAGCGTCTGTCACTATAATCACGGTGACTGCCAACATGGAGCACTCAAGTGCGTGCCAGGCACTGTTCTATGAACTTGACTCATTAACTCATGTCGCCCTCACAGCCGCCCGATGCAGTAGGTACCGCTATTATTGACATTTTACAGATAAGGAAACTGAGGCATAGGGAGATAAGAGTAACACACAGTTAGTAGGAGGTGGAGCGGGATTCGAGGCGGCCTGGCCCCCAAGGCCACACTCTTTTACGACGCTTTAACACGCAAAATGGGGTGGATCCAGCAGCTCTTCCTGTGGGAACCCCCACTGCTGGGCCGAGCCTGGTGCCCACCCCCACCGCCCCAGCCCCCCAGGTAGGTGTGAGGCCCAGGCCAGGTAATGAGGTATTTCATTTCCAAAGCCTCAGTGATGGGGGCAGGAGAGAGAGCAAGGGGGCCAAACCTACCAGAGCTAGTGAGAACAAGGGCCTCTGTCTTTGCAGGAAGGTGGCTGAGCCGCCTGGGAACGGAGCCAGCAGGGGAGTGGCAGGGCCAGAGCTGGAGAGACAGACAGAGCCCTGAGGACAAGGCTGAGCCCCGGGTCCAGCCACGCCCACTTGGCAGTTATGCTTTTCGGCTGATCCCTTCAGCTGCTCTGGTTTGAGTGTGGTTTCCGTCCCTTCCTTCACCTTGGCAGTCTCTCTGGGACCGTGCCTGCGTGGCACTTACCCGGTTCAGAAATCATTTGCGGAAAGCATTTGGGGTCTACGCTGGCAACGTGGTCACCTGTCCTCTGTTCTGGGCTCAGGTCAGCTCGAACTGGCCGCCGCCCTCCCCAGCTAAGCGCGCCTCAGGCCTGCCTCAGCTGGTGGTCCTGTCCCCTCTGTCGGGGGGACGCCACCGCTCCCGTCTTTTCACGCCTGACTCAGGTGATCCTCCGGAAGACCCCGATTCCTGGGATCTGAATGGACAATCTTCCTCCTCTGAGGATTTTGCTTTCACGGTGAGGACGGTTCATGTCTCACCGACAGAAAGTGGCAGCTCCTCGAGAAGAGGGTGTAGACACACCCGTTCTGTCTTTGCATCCCCTTGCGGCCTGGCACCCCACTTCCTCATGGGAGCCCCCTGCAGGGTAGGGGTGGCAAAGGCGTGCCTCTGGGGGCCGAGCAGGTGACATCAATCACTGTGCAGGCCAGGTGCGTCCCTCTAAAGAGGGCAGCTCGACTGCAGTTCCTCTGAAGAAATAAGGCCTCAAGGTTTTTTTTAAAAAGATTTTATTTATTTATTTGACAGAGAGAGAGAAAGCGAGAGAGGGAACACAAGCAGGGGGAGTGGGAGAGGGCGAAGCAGGCTTCCCGCCGAGCAGGGAGCCCGATGCGGGGCTCGATCCCAGGACCCTGGGATCATGACCTGAGCTGAAGGCAGACACTTAACAACTGAGCCACTCAGGCACCCCAAGGCCTCAAGGTTTTTTAAGAGACGCAGAAATCTATTTTTTTAATCCATAATTTTATGTTAAAATCTCCTGGCTTTAAAGTGTTAGCAATTAATACACAATTTGAGAAACACTGTATGGGGCAAACAAATGCATCGGTGGCTGGTTTCCGACCAGGGCTCCCACTTGCCGACGGCCGAATGAACAAAACCACGGCCAGGGCTGAGGCAGGGAGGTGTGTGGGGTGGGACCCGCATTCGTCACCGGGCCAGGGGCAGGAGTGGGGCTGATGTGTCGCTGGAGCTCCGCTCACCAAGTCACGTGACTGGCGTGGCACCCTATCCTGGCAGGTGCTCCCTTTCCAACGTAGACATTTATAAAGAAACCTGGGTCTAGGGTGACCAACTCGTCGCAGTTTGCCCGGGATTTTCCTGGTTTTACATCTGAAAGTCCCACATCCCAGGAACCCTCTTAGTCTCAGACAAACAGGGACAGTTGGCCCCCCGCCTAGATCCTGCTCCTGCTCCTGCCCGGCCTGCTGGAGGAGAGAGGGCGGCTGTAATGTGTGCGCTCGTTAGGTGCCAGCCGCCGCGAGGTAGGCCCTGCCTTGTTTCCCTTACGTCTCCTAAACATCCGCACGGTGTGGGCTCCTTCTCCGTCCTATGGGTGAGAATCGGAGGTTCAGAGGGTGAAGCGACGTGCCCAGGATCAGTAACAGCACTGGGGTGTGAACCCACATTGGTCTGGCTCCGTCCTCTCAACCTCACTGGGGGGTCCCAGCCTGCGATGCCGGCAGCGGCCCCCCAGCCCATTACGTCAGCAGGGCTCCCCCAGCCCGTTACACCAGCAGGGCCCCCCCAGCCCATTACGCCAGCAGGACCCCCCCAACCCGTTACACCAGCAGGACCCCCCTCAGCCTATTATGCCAGCAGGGGCCCCCCAGCCCATTACACCAACAGGGCCCCCCCAGCCCATTACGTCAGCAGGGCCCCCCAACCTGTTACACCAGCAGGGCCCCCCCAGCCCGTTACGCCAGCAGGGCCCCCCAACCTGTTACGCCAGCAGGGCCCCCCCAGCCCGTTACGCCAGCAGGGCCCCCCCAACCCATTACGCCAGCAGGGCCCCCCTCAGCCTGTTACGTCAGCAGGGGCCCCCCCAGCCCGCTACACCGGCAGGCCCTGGGGAAGGGGCAGGTCTCACTGCCTCAGGAACCCACTCACCTGGTTGGAGGTCCAGCCAGGGTCAATGTTTGCAGGTCTGATGCCCCCACGCCTGGCCCCCCCATCCTGCCAGGCTCTGCTCTTTCTGGACTTCATCCCCCAGGCCCCCTGAACGGGACAACCCGAGAAGCCCTCAGGGGACACCTTTCTGCGCTTAGAAAATAAACGCTCGCCAGTGCTTTATTGCCCGATCTGGGGAGAGCCAGCCAAGGCAGGGGTGGGCGAGGGAGCCGGCGTGAGGGTGCCAGGGCTCTCAGAGGCTGCTGAGCCAGTCCTTCGGGGCTCCCTCCGTGGGGCTACTCCGAGTTCGGGCCGGCGTGGGCCTGGCCGGGAAGAAGGTGGCTGGTGAGGAAGCGCATGGCCGAGCGGACACCCTCTACAGTCCTCTGCTCCACCCTCTCCAGCATGTGGGTGACGGAGCGCAGGGCCGAGCTAGTCCCGGCCATCAGCCCAGAGGAGAAGGTGCCCCCCAGGATGCTGGAGACGGAGCGCAGGCTGGGCCCAGTGCTGTGCAGCAGGTCGGTCACGGAGCTGTGGCCGGAGGCCAGGAGGGCCGTGGCCATGCCCGTGGTGGTCTCAGACCACACTAGGACGTCTGCCAGGGAGCTGATGGACGCCCCACCTCCGCCCAGCAAGCTGGTCATGGAGCGCATGTAGGTGTTCTCCTCGTTGGCCTCGTAAAGCCTGGAGTCTAGGGACCTCCTCCCCAGGGCCACCTCTTGGGGGCCAGGCGAGGGTGGGGTGCTGCCTCCCGGGGAAGGAGGCAACTGCTGAGCCTGCGGGTCCCCCGAGCGGTCCTCCAAATCCCCCACAGTCACTCGCGGGGACCCAGCTCCTGGCAAAGCTTCAGTGTCCGCGTTCAAGGCCTCCGGACCCTCGGGTCCCTCCTCAACAGTTTCGGTGGCGCTGGTGGCCTGACTGCCGAGCTCTCCATCCACGTCTGCCGCGCTCACGATGGGCTGAGCGTCCACGCTACCGCGGAGCTGAACCTTAGTCCTTGGGCTAGTCGGAGCTGCCTCTCGGTCTCCGCCCGGGGTACCTGCCGCCTGCCGTGTCCCTTCCGCCGGGGAGTCACGCAGGCAGGTCTGAAGGCTCTGAGTCACGCCCGGGTCTTGCACCGGTCCGTCGCGTGCTGGGTCCTGGGGGCTCGGGGACGTTTGCCGAGCACCTGAGGCCTCCGTGGGCTCCCGGCTGTGCCTTTCAGCAGCTTCAGGCCTGTCCTCGTCCGCAGACGCTGATGTGGGTTTGGAGGTCACCGACTCGACGGATGACGCTACAGCACCATTAGCCGCTGGGGCATCTGCAGGGAGGGGGACCTGATTTGGGGACCCCTCTGTAAGACTGTCCGTGGATCTGCTGTCGCCATGTGTGCGGATGCTGGCAGCTCTGGCCTCTCCCGAGGGTCTGCTGGTCATCTGGGCCCTCGGTCCCTTGTGCTGGCTGAGGGAGTGGCCACGGCCCTGCTCGCCTTGCTCAGGCAGCGAGGTCACAGGGGGCTGTAGGCAGCTAGCGATGTCATAGGTACTTGTGCAGCGAGGTCCTGAGCCTCTGGAGGGGCTGCCCTCGTGGGCTGAGTCCACAGGACACTTTATTTATTAAAGATTTTGTGTACTTATTGGAGAGAGAGAGACAGAGGGAGAGAGAGCGCACCAGCAGTGGGGAGAGGGAGAAGCAGGCTCCCCGTGGAGCAGGCTCGATCCCAGGACCCCGGGATCATGACCTGAGCCGAAGGCAGACGCTCAACCGACTGGGCCACCCCGGCGCCGCACGGGATCATTTACAGCGGAGTTTGCAGGTACATGAGGAGAGAAAGGCAGATGCTTTGGGGAAGAGTGGAGGTGTGTATATAAATGCAGGTGCTGGTGCCCGCAGGAGTCGTGGGACAGGGATGGCCATTTATCGATTAACATTTATTTATTTATTTATTTATTTATTTTTTTTTTTTTTTTATTTTTAAAGATTTTATTTATTTATTTGAGAGAGAGAGAATGAGAGACAGAGAGCATGAGAGGGAAGAGGGCACAGGGAGAAGCAGACCCCCCGCTGAGCAGGGAGCCCGATGTGGGACTCGATCCCGGGACTCCAGGATCATGACCTGAGCCGAAGGCAGTCGCTTAACCAACTGAGCCACCCAGGCGCCCGTTTAACATTTATTTATTAACATGTTATTTATTCACACTTATCTAAATGTTAGAAGGAACCAGTCCCAGCACCTCTCTGTCCACACTGGTGACTCAGGACCCGGATTTGGCCCGTCTTTCGGCAGAGAGTCAGTTTCCCAGCAGTGGTGAGGAGAAATAAGTGAAGGCTAAGGGCCTGGGCAGCTCCCAGCAATAACCATCTTTGGTTATGGGGCGCCATAGACTGAATGTGTCCCACCCCAAAACTCGTAGGTTGAAAGCTAATCCCCAATGTAATAGTATTTGGAGGTGCTTAGGTCATGAGGGTGGGGCCCTTGTGAACAGCGTTGCTGCCCTTATAAAAAGAGCTGTCTGGCCCCCTCCTCCATGTAAAATGCAGCCGGAAGGGGGCGATCTACAAACCAGGAAGCAGGTCCTCGCCAGACACTGAACGGCGTGTGCCTTGATCTTGGACTTCCCAGCTTCCAGAACTGTGAGAAATAAATTTCTGTTGGGGTGCCTGGCTGGCTCAGTCAGTGGAGTGTGTGACTCTTGATCTCAGGGTCGTGAGTTTGAGCTCCACGGTGGGCTCAAAAAAAAAATTCTGTTATTTATAAGCACCCCCCGCCCCCAACCTGCCGCAGTCCATGGTGTTCTGTAAGAGCAGCCCAAATAGACTAAGATAGAAATATGTGCTGAGAAGTGGGGGGCTGCTCTAGCAAACACCCAAGCACGTGGACACAGCTCTGGAACGGGGTATCAGGCAGAAGCTGGAAGTGTCCGAGCTACATGCTCAGAAAAGCCTTCACTGATGTGAAGATCTTTAAGGGTGATTCTGGAGAGAGCTAGAAAGGGAAGGAGAGCTCTGGAGAGAAAGCCTCAGTTTTCTCAGAGAACCCCTAATAATCCTGGACTGAACGTTGGGAGAAATATGGATGGTAAAGGCATTTTGACAGGGTCTCAGATGGAAACGAGGAACATGTTATTGGAAACGGGAGGAAAGGGGATCCTTGTTTTTTATAAAGTGGCAATAAACTTAGCTGAATTGGCTTAGTGTTCTAGTGTTTTCCAGAAGGTAGAACTTGCGAGTGATGAAATTGGAAGAAATTGAAGCAGTTTCTTTCTTTCTTTCTTTCTTTCTTTCTTTCTTTCTTTCTTTCTTTCTTTCTTTCTTTCTTTCTTTCTTTCATTCTTTCTCTCTTTCTTTCTTTCTTTCTTTTCTTTTCTTTTCTTTTCTTTTCTTTTCTTTTCTTTTCTTTTCTTTTCTTTCTTTCTTTTTCCACTGAGGCATTTTATTTGCACGTATGATTTATATCCCTAGAAAAAGAATCCCAGGAGTTTCCCTCCTGTGTGTTTTCGTCTTGCTTCTTTTTTTCTTTTTTTAAAGATTTTGTTTATTTATTTGACAGAGAGAGACACAGCGAGAGAGGGAACACAAGCAGAGGGAGTGGGAGAGGGAGAAGCAGGCTTCCCGCGGAGCAGGGAGCCCGAAGCGGGGCTCGATCCCAGGACCCTGGGATCACGACCTGAGCCGAAGGCAGACGTTTAACGACTGAGCCACCCAGGCACCACCTTTGTCTTGCTTCTTGATGGTCCATGATGCCAGCTGGGGTTGTCAGTGCAACTGGTGGGATGGAAGCAGATTATTCTGCCATTTTTCTAGATCTTTGAGTTATACATCAAATCTGGGGCTCATCACTCCACACTTGTTTAACCTGCCCCTGGGGTTCACAACAATTTTCCCAGCACTGTGATCATCAATGACTTCAAATTTGCCCATGTAACCACGCTTCATCATTACAGGTAGAAACCAGACGATGACTTTGGAGCATGGCCTAATTAGAACCTGGCGTTTACCTCTCTTTTCAGCATCATTAATGCTCTTGAGAGCATCTGCCAGGACACTCATGCGCACCATTACGGCGGCACGGAAAGAGCAGAAATTGAAGGAATTTCTAAGCAAAATGTTGAAGGTGTGGCTTGGCTCCTCTGACTGTTTATAGTAGAATTTGAAAGGAGGGAAATGACTTAAAGATGGAATTATTAAGCTAAAGGGAACTAGAACGTAAAGATCTGAAAAATTCTCAGTCTATCCATACTGCAAAGAATGAGAAAGGGTGTTTGGATTTTCATGGTTTCAGGTCTCACATTTAGGTCTTTACATCCATTTTGAGTTTATTTTTGTGTATTGTGTTAAAAAGTGGCCCAGTTTCATTCTTTTGCATGTAGCTGTCCAGTTTTCCCAGCACCATTTTTTTTTTTTTTAAGATTTTATTTATTTATTTGACAGAGAAAGAGACAGCGAGGGAACACAAGCAGGGGGAGTGGGAGAGGGAGAAGCAGGCTTCGCGCGGGGCAGGGAGCCTGATGTGGGGCTCGATCCCAGGACCCTGGGATCATGACCTGAGCCGAAGGCAGACGCTTAACGACTGAGCCACCCAGGCGCCCCCCAGCACCATTTTTTAAAGAGACCGTCTTTTCCCCATTGTATATTCTTGCCTCCTTTGTTGTAGATTAAGTGACCATATAAGCGTGTATTTATTTCTGAGGTCTCTATTCTGTTCCATTGATCTCTGTGTCTATTTTCTTGCCGGTACCACACTGTTTTGATTACTATAGCTTTGTTGTGTATCTTGAAACCTGGGATTGTGATGCCTCCCGCTTTGTTCTATTTTTTTTTAATTTTATGTTTTTTAAAGATTTTATTTATTTATCTGTCAGAGAGAGAGGGAGAAAGAGAGAGCACACAAGTAGAGGGAGAAGCAGGTTCCTGCTGAGTAAGGAGCCCGATGTGGGACTTGATCCCAGTACCCTGGGATCATGACCTGAGCGGAAGATAGATGCTTAACCAGTTGAGCCACCCAGGCATCCCCAGCTCTGTTCTTCTTTCTCAAGATTGCTTTGGCTATTCAGGGTCCTCTGTGGTTCCATACAAATTTTACTATTATTGGATCTAGTTCTGTGGAAAACGCTGTTGATATTTTGATAAGGATTACATTTAATCTGTACATTGCTTTGGGCTGCATGGACATTTTTTAGTAAACTCTAGGCCCAATGTGGGGCTTGAACTCATGACCCTAAGATCAAGAGTCACATGCTCTACCAACTGAGGCAACCAGGCACCCCCATTTTAACAATATTAATTCTTCCAATCCATAAGCATGGAATATCTTTCCATTTTTAAAAATATTTTATTTATTTATTTGAGAGAGAGCGCGCGCCAGGGGCAGAGCAGAGGGGGAGGGAGAGGGACAAGCAGACTCAGTGCTGAGCACGGGGCCCCATGCAGGGCTTGATCTCATGAGCCTGAGATCAGGACCTGAGCTGAAACCAAGAGTTGGAAGCTTAACCGACTGAGCCAACTGAGTGCCCCCCACCTTTTTTGGGGGGGAATATCTTTCCATTTTGAGCAAGTGTGTTTGGAAGGGAACACTAAGGGTGTGGCCAAGCAAACATTTAATATCATCAGGGCTGTCACTCCCTGAGTGCGAGGGCAGGTGAGGGGGGAATGCAGATCCGGGTCTGGCGTCTGAGGCGTGGCCAGCGTGGGACCCGGGCATGAATGCCGGGCACAGCCACACATCGCAGGCTCTATTCCCTGCGCTTCTTGTGACACAGGATGAACAATCTCCATCTTCCTGCTCAGCTGGGCTGGAAGGGCGGAGAATAACAAGAGAGCTATAAACCCCTGAGTATCCTTTGGAAAAGTGCAGACCCAGGTAATACTGGGGCTTATGCTCTTTGTTAAGAAGGGGGCTGGAGTGGAAGGTTGCAGCCTGTCACACCTGGCTTCCCCTGGGGTTCTCAGCTAACAGTTAGTGACTACTTGCCACAGGCAGGAGAAGGAGCCAAGCATCTAATCCTTCCAACTACTCCGTTGTCTGTAGGTAGGTATACATCTATTATTATACCCATTTTACACACGGGGAAGCTGAGCCTCAGAGGGAAGAAGTGACTCATGCAAAGTCACACTATTAATAAGCACTGAATCTGGGTTTTGCACTTTGTCTGGCTTTGGAACGCGAGCTCTCCAATGCCATCTTACATCCAGGGTGGGATAGTAAAAATACTGGATGACTGGCATGGTAAGGACACTGGATAATGCAGACAGGGGTCTACCATAATCACATCAGTAGGTAACAGCTGGCGTCACTTCTCCCGAGCACCAGGCTCAATGCTCATTAAGCATTTCTTCTCCCCATGAATACCCTGCTGCCATGTCAGAGGTCAGAGGGCAAACCCAAGTTTGTTGGGGTGGGAGGGACCAATTGGTACAAACTTGTACCTTGTGAAAGAATCACGGAGAAGACTGCTAGTTGCTCATCCTAGTAGCCCTTCTTCTTTAGTATCACAATCCCGATTTTATTCAGGGTGGCTATGTGCTCAGCCAAAGGAATACATTGCCCAGCCTTCCCCACGGCTAGGTAAGAGCTTCTGGCCAATGAGATGCAACGGAAGGTATTGAGTGGAATTTAGAAGACTTAGAGAAGTCTCTAAGACTTAGAGAAACTAAGTGCACAGCAAGTTCAATGACATCTGCCTGACTCCAGAGCGCAGACTGCCCCCCTCCTACACCCTCCCCCCCCCCCCCCGCCCTGCCTCTAGTTAGTAAGTTCTTGATGTCACTTCACGGACAGCCTGTGGCCCACTAAGACCATCAGGCACTCTTCATAGGCACTGAAGCCAAGCTCCTTGTCCTCCCCTTCTGTTGGAGTTCGACTTTGATTCTATATGTTGTAATCTACACTTAGCTTTGTTAAATCTCACATGCCTTAAAAATCTGTGGCAAGGAAAGATAAAGTAGAATAAAGAGGGATTAATGTCAAAGAGCAGAGGATTATTAAAATTTGGAGACAAAAATATTATTTATTTACACATAAATATTAAACAGTATTGGTATAGAACATAATGTGTATCTATTCTGTTATACGTAATATATATATATATATATATATATGCACACATATATGAGAGAAAATATATCTAAGAGTTTTTTCCCTTAATTTAGTTCAAAAATTTCTTGCCTTTATTAAGTAGTGTTCAGAGGAGGAAATTAGTTTCAAAAATGTTGCCTTTGGGGGCGCCTGGGTGAGCAGTTGGTTACATGTCTGACTCTTGGTTTCAGCTCAGGTTATGATCTCAGGGTCCTGGGATCATGCCCGGCACTGGGCTCCACCCTCAGCGGGGAGTCTGCTTGAGATTCTCTCCCTCTGCTTCTGCCCCTCCCTTTGTGCTCTCTCTCTCTCTAAGTAAATAAACAAAATCTTAAAAAAATGTTGCCTTTGATTTCTTTCCCATTCCTGTTTTGTAGGGACAATGACTCTCCTATTAAATCAATAAATGTTCTCACTTTAGGGTAACCCCAGTTTAGGGACCATTATGCAGCTGTATAAAGCCTACATAGACACATGGGAAAATGCTTGTTAAATACTATTACTCTAAAAAGCAGGATACATTATTGCACGCACACTATGTGTATTTGCCAACACTCTCAGCTGGCAGCGATGGAAACCCAGCTCAGACTGGCTTAAGCTCAAGATAATAATAAAAAATGAATTTGTTGGTTCGCAGAAACCTATAAAGTCGAAGGGAAAACTTCCCTACAGCAGGGCACAATGGTAATGTCAAGATTCAATCTTCTGTCTCTCCCTCTCTTGGCTGGTGCTAGATTTGTAGGAAGATGTCATCCACGCTCAGGCCGCCAACAGCTCTGGGCCCATGAGCTGCACTGCTAGTTACGTGGTTTCGGCAAACCTCAGGCCCGAGCCTTGTGGGCTCCTGAAGCCGTCTCTACAGCCCAGGGGCCGCATCCTGGTTGGTCGGGCCTGGCGTGGGGGTGTGGGGTCAGCCCCACTGACACGGAAGGCCTACAAGGGGTAGCTGAATGGGTCTCCAAAGGATTTTGGGGTGCTGTGACCAAAAGAAGGCAGATGCATGCTGGGTGGGAACCACAGACAAGATCCACTGTATGGTGAGCCCAGACATGTAAAAGGGGGTCCATGGGGACAAGCTGACAGAAAATAAAGCGAATTGCCCAGCAGCTATTCCGATTACTGTGACAAAATCAGAAAATACATATAAGAAATAATTAAAGGGGCGCCTGGATGGCTCAGGCTGTTGAGTGTCCAACTCTTGATTTAGGCTAAGGTCATGATCTCAAGGTTGTGGGATCAACACCACCCCCCCGCCCCCGCGGGCTCTGTGCTCAGCGGGGAGTCTGCTTGAGATTCTCTCCCTCTCTCCCTCTGTCCCTCTCCCCACTCACATGCTCTCTCTAAATAAATAAGTGAATGAAATCTTAAAAAAAAAAAGAATTAAGTAAATAATAAAAAGAAAAATCACCCTAAGCAATAAGGTGGGCTCAGTGGGTGGGAAGTCTGTTATCCCAGCCCATACAAACTCATACACACATACACACACATCCTTCAAACACACAGAAATGCCTGATTAAATACTGTTCACGATAGATTAAGTACATAGCTGAGCTATGACGAATGGGAGATCTCAAGGTTCTAGAAGGGTAAACTTAACCAGGAATGGAGGTGGGGATTGGGGTGAGTATAGGCTGAGGTCAGGGATTGGGGACTTTCTAATGTCAGAACAGGAGCTGTGGCCTTAGGGTCCAATACAGGGCGCTGTGTGTAGAGAGTTTAACACACAAGCTGGGGCCCTAGGTGGGCTGCCCCCCATCAGTGAGAAGGGTTCCAGCAAGGCTCTGCCCATCAAACCAGAGAGACAACTGGCTGTCTACTCATCCTTGGGTGGGGGTTAAAGTCACATGATAATAGGAAGCTTCTGCCTGCCTTGGAGTGTTGCTGTTGGAATCGGACCCAGAAGTGACTGCTTCCCCATAACCTCAGGCCCCATACCTGGCCCTCTGAGCGCTTTTCTTCCCAGCGAGGTCAGGCGGGCAGCTGGAAACCAGCTTCGGTGGGATTATTTACACCATGGAAAGTGGCTATCAATCAGGGTTTTTTCTTTTAAGGTTTTATTTATTTATTTGAGAAAGAGAGAGAGTACGAGCGGGGAGGGGAGGGGCAGAAGGAGAGGGAGAAGCGGGCTCCCCACTGATCAGGGAGCCCAATGCTGGGGCTCGATGAGGGCCCGATGCGGGGCTCGATCCCAGGACCCTGAGATCATGACCTGAGCCAAAGGCAGTCGCTTAACGACTGAGCTACCCAGGCGCCCCAATCAGGGTTTTGTTTGTTCCCAGGGCACACTACTGAATCAGATTACAATCTTTTCCCAACAGGGAGGCTGTGCGCCCTGCCCTCTGAAGTGGACAGCCCTCAGGGTTCCCTTCTGAGGAACCGAGGGGGGCCACCTGGGTTCAGATCCTGCTGTTGCTGTAATGAGCTGTGTAAATAAGGCAAGTCACTTAAAATCGCTGTGCTTCGGTCCCTCCATCTGGAAACTGGGGAGAACAATAGTCTTTAGCTGTGGTGTAATGAAAAATATGTATTTGCTCTTTGTCCCGGGTTCCTGGCCCAGAGCTCCTAAAACCTGCGGAATTTGGTGGTAGGAGTGTCTTGTGTTATTCATGAGGAGCCCCTTCTGACCATACCTGAGTTTGTGGTAATGAGGTGGCTAGAGAGCTTCGGGATGGGACTTGTCTCCAGAGAAAACAAGCCTGTGGAACGTGCAGCCCCAGCCCCTGACCTGGGGATGGAAAGGGGCCGGAGCTTGAGTTAATCATGAAAGGCCGATGATTTAATCAGTCATGTCTGCACAATGGAACTTTAATAAAAACTCTGAAACCAGGAGACTAAGGGAGCTTCTGGACTGGTGAACACATCCCCATGCAGGGTGGGTGGTCACCCCAACTCTTTGGGGACAGAGGCTCCTGCCCCTGGGCACCCTTCCCGACCTCGCCCTATGTACCTCTCCATCTGGCTATTCATTTGTATCCTTTGTACTAAACTGTAGTCCAGAGTACAGTGTTTTCCTAGGTTCTGTGACTCGTTCTAGTGAACCTGAGGGGACCAGGCAGAAGTGCAGGTGGCCTGGGGACCCATTGGCTGCTGGTGTCTGGAGTGGGGGCAGTCCTGTGGGACTGAGTCCCTAACCTGTGCGGTCTGTGCTGACTCCTTAGTTCCAGCTGGGGTGGGCCCGGCAGCACGGATGCACGAATGCAAGGAGGGGATGAGATAATGCTCTCAGGAAGCACAGAGCCTCGGGGAGCATTGGGCAGCATGTCCACGATGACGATGAGCCATCTTTTTTGGACAGGCTGCCTGCCATCAGGGCTCATGGATGATTTGCTCTTTCCAGGAGTCTCTTCACCAGATGAGCCCAAGATTCCCTTGGAGGGGATGCCTGCCCGTGGCGACTCCCAGGTCATTCCCCAGACCTCACTCACTAGAAATCCATCCCCTGCCCCCATGAGTAATATTCCTGTAGTTGCTGCAGTGAATGAATAATTTGCTTTGCCCACACCGGGAGGGATGGAGTGTGTTCCAGGACAATGTGCTTTTGCCAGGCTCCCTGGGGATTCTGGCAGCAACAACCCCTGCCCCTCCCCAGCACCTTTCCCCTTTGAGGTAGGCTTGCCCTAGACCCTCCGCTGCACTAGTGTGTGGGTGATGGGAATCATCTATTTGGAGCACCCAAAGCCAGGAGGGTGTGTAGTGGGGAAGACAGTCTGGCCCCAGTCCAGCTCTAGGGATGGGCCTGATGATCGAAGCTATTTCCTGGAGGGGTCACTGGATCAGGCACAGGCCTTCATGCAATGCTGGCCATGGAGTCATGAGAGTGAGGTGAGTTCTTTTAGAGATTCTGGGAGGTTTCCTTACTTATTAGGAGACCCAGGAAGAGGTAGTCCTCCTCTGCTCTTGTACATGATCACATTTAGTTGGGTCTCTTGTAACCATGAGGGCACCTGGCCTAAAAAAAAAAAAAAAAAGCCCTACATAGAGAGTAGTGGAACCATGGGGATTGTAGAAAAGTAGGGCAAAGGCTTGATCAAACTATACCGGCAGCCACCCAGCCACTAGATTTCCTGTGATGAGAGGTGATTTTTTTTCCAAGTTGTTTCAGGAAATTGATCCAGGGCTTTCTGTTATAGCAACCAAAGCCACCTTAAGGAATAGCATCTCTAGCATGAAAATCATTCAAGGAACCTAAGCTGTGGAGGCCCCAGAATCCTACCTCTCCAGAACACCCTGGGGCCTCTGGCTAGCATGACTACTGCTCTCAAGTCATCTCCCTTCTGCCTGAGCTTCAGACTTCTCCATCCCAAGACTTCTGCCCACACTGGTCCAGAAATCACCCCATAGGGTCCCTCCCACAGCCTTCCTTGGATTCCTCCCTGGCACTGGCATTCAGCCAAAGCCACCACTATGGAAGGAGCACTGTAGGACTCATCAAAAAACGCAAAAGCTGTCATTTCTCCCCAGAGTCTACACTAAGGAAGAGAACCATAAACCAATCTAGTCAATTGGCATCTATAGTGGGTTGAATTGTGGGCCCCCCAAAGATATGCCCTTATCCTGGGCGCCTGGGTGGCTCAGTTGGTTAAGCGACTGCCTTCGGCTCAGGTCATGATCCTGGAGTCCCTGGATCGAGTCCCGCATCGGGCTCCCTGCTCGGCAGGGAGTCTGCTTCTCCCTCTGACCCTCCCCCCTCTCATGTGCTCTCTCTCTCTCATTCTCTCTGTCTCAAATAAATAAATAAAATCTTTAAAAAAAAAAAAAAAAAAAAAAAAAAAGATATGCCCTTATCCTAACCCCAGGAACCTGTGAATGTGACCTTCTTTGGAAAGAGGGTCTTTGCAGACATAATTAAATTAAGGGTCTTGAGATCATCCAGAATTAAGGTAGGTCCTAAATCCAATGACTAGTGTCTTTATAAGAGAAGAGAAGTGTCCTGTGTTTTCTTAGATTCTGTAAGTCTGTTTAGCATCTATCAATCACAGGGTCAAACTATTGGCCAGAGTATTTACCTCTCTCCCGCAAGTCAGCTTGCCAGGAACTCTCCTTTCTGGGGCAGATGGGCTAGCTAAGGCTGAGCCCCCACCCACCTTCTTATCTCTTACACACCAAGCCAGTATTGCCCCTGCCCCACGTCACCCCAGGACCAGGTACCAGCAGCTAGAGACCACTCCTAGAGCCCAAAGCCTGTTGGAATTATTCAAACTAGCCATTCTTAAACTCTTTACTCTGCCTTGCTTTGCCCTTCCTGAAGAAACTCCAGTTAAGACTCTGGCCTGCGCCTTCCCCTTGCTCCTGTCTTCTGCCTCCTGACCACCTTGATGTTTCCCATGTGGCCCTGTGTGGCGGGGCATGCCCCTTCTCTCAGGAAGTGTGAGTAACACATTCTTTCAATGGCAATGACCTCTCTGTGTCATCTTTCAATCACCTGCATAAATTAAAATCCCTCGGGTACAAATGACGCAATATGGGAGAAGGGGAAGGGAGACCAGGCACAGGGAAGACAGCCATGTGAAGACATTGATGGGAGTGATCTAAGTCGAGGAACGCCAGAAACCACCGGAAGCTGCAAGAGGCAAAGAAGGATTCTACCCTAGAGTGTTCAGAGGGGGTATAACCCTGCAGACACTGTGATTTCCGACCTCTGGCCTCTGGAACTGTGAGAGCAGCTAACAGTGATGACCAGGTATTGGGTCTTCACTCTCAACATACGCACAGACACAGCACTACTTAATCCTCCCCACAAGGCCTGTGGTAAGCACCATTATCCCATTTTATAGATGAAGAAAATGTGCCTCAGTCAGGGCAAGAGCTGAGATGTGAGCCAGGCCACCTGGCCAAGCCCCTAAGGCTGCGCTCTTAACCACCGTATGATCCTTAACCACTGTACTGATCCAGGTCAGAATTTGCCTCCACAAGCCTGTGCAATCACATGGGGGGGGCACCAGTCCTCTCCCCTATCTCAGAGTCCCTAAGGCTGCCACCCGCTCTCTATGCCTGCTGTGATGGGCGCTGTTCACGTGGTCACTGCTCTGGCTGTTGCCGCCCCGGGCTCCCATGGCTGCTCCGGGGAGTGTGGGCCTGGAGCCTTCTGAAGCTCTGCTGCCCGGCCCCCATGTCCCCCCTGACCCCGCCCACCTTGAGGAGGGTGGTGCACATGGACCCTGCCTGCCAGTGAGACCAACTTGGGGACCTGGGAAAGGCCCTGGGGTTCTGACTCTTTGGCTGACTGCTCCCCAGGTGCTCAGTCCTAGCTCTCAGCTCCCAGGGTAGCTTCTTTGAATATTGGTGCTCCAAGGGAGGGGCTCCAGATTCTACATCTTCTAGAACTCCCACTTCCTGCATGTTGAAGACACTGAGGAGATGGAGCACCCTAGAGCTCCATTAGCAGATGGTATGGGAATTCCACTTAAACGTACACTGGATTTGTTTGGAATAGGTTAATAAGCCCCATGGTGTGGGGACTGAGACCCCAAAGGAATTCTCAAGTGACAAAAAACAATTGCCACTCTGCTTTCTAAGGAGGTGGGTGCTGTTAGCTGAAGGTCTTTGTTTAGAAAGAGCTGGGTTTGGGCCAGGAGCCATACCAGCCAATTTGTTCTGCAAGAGAGAAAGAGTGAGGGTTTTGAACTTCCTGAGAAAGGAATGCCAAGTTACAAGTGGCAGCCCTGAGAAGGGAGGCAAGGTCAGGCCCCCCAGAGGTGGAGCCAGGGAGGCTCAGGAGAACAGAAATCTCTATAGGGAATTTTTAAGTTCTTTGTGTGGGGTTCTCCAAGGTAAACTCCTCACCTTCTCCACAACATCAAAAATCACACTTGTTTTCCAGTGCTTTTGTGTGAGTGCTGACAGCCAGGGGACTGCAGGCCCTGGGGGAGGGTGTGCTCCTTTAGGCTGGCTTGTAGCTGAGACTGCCCTCATGGACACAGAGAGTAGGGGCAGTGGAGGGCCGAGGTACAAAGTGGTGCTGGGGCAATTGGTTAAGTGTTTGGAAAACCTTGGGTAAATTTCTCACTTTCACTCCCAGATTTTACTTTATTTTATTTTTTAAAGATTTTATTTATTTATTTGAGAGATAGAGAGAGAGGGCATGAGCAGTGGGGAGGGTCAAAAGAAGAGGGAGGAGCGGACTCCCCACCAAGCAGGGAGCCTGACACGGGGCTTGATCCCAGAACCCCAAGATCATGACCTGAGCTGAAGGCAGATGCTTAACTGACTGAGCCATGCAGGAGCCCTTCACTTCCAGATTTTAAAGAGGTAAATGCAAAGAAAGAAAAAAGGGAGAGGTCATAAGTAAACTAAAAGAAAATAGTTCATTTTGGGAAGGAGAAGTACTTTCTAAACATAAAAGCCAGTAAAGAATTTCCAAAGGGAAAAAATAGACACAGGTCTAAAAAACAAGAGCAAACCACAATCTGGGTAAAAATGTTTGCTACAAATACCACAGAGGCTTAGCATCTGTACTATTGTTGGGGAGGAAAAACTTTCCTCTACTCTTGTAAGGTTCTTCTGGCTGTTCTAAGAATTAAATTGACATGAGACAGATTAACAGGAGAAAATAAAAATTTAATTGCAGGAACCCCACATACATGAAAGATTCAGGAACAGAAAGGTAAAATGAGGTATACATGCCATCCTGAGCTAAGGAATGGGATAGGGGCCTGGGGCTTCAAAGAGGAGGAAGGCAATTCACGGGGCATCAAGAAGACACACACTTTGGTAATTAGATGTTTGCTCTACTATACAGATGGGTCACTCAGATAAGATTTATCTCTGGTAATAACTCTTATTCTGGGAAAGACCCCCAATTTAGATTCTTCTAGGTAATTAAGGAAGGGGCAAAAGTTTCTCTTGAGCCCACAGGGTCTTGATTACCTTCAGCTCAAAATAGTCTACATGCAAAAGTAGCACATTTGGAGGGGGGGGCTTGTTCAGGAACTTTTTACTAAATAGAGCTTCCAAACAGATTGATAAGATACCATTAATACCCAATAACACAATATGCAAAAGACAAGAAAAGACCATTCACCAAAAAAATCTAAGTAACTAATAAACATGAGAAAATATTCGACTGTATTAGTAGTCCAAGAAATATAAGATAAAAAAAAAAAAAAAGATCTCTTTAGGTGGTGGGTTTATAAGTGACTTAATAAAATTGCTATCTTTTGGTGAACTGCATTTTCTAATTTTTTCTATAGTAATATCATTTCTTCCTTGCATTAAGAGAACATCCTGAAAGCACATGATACTGTCAAATATCAAATGACTAGCAGTGTCAGAGACTTTTAGTTTTGGTGGATCATGGGCAAATTTTTTTTCTTTCAAGCTTTTGTGCATTTTTAATTTATATGATTCATTTATCCTTCAACAACAAGTAAATATCACTTTAAGTATTAGAACAAATTTGCAAGTTAAAATAAATTCCTTCTTCCCAACCTCCCAGAAGTCTGGGCCCTGTATGCAAATAGGATTCCTGGGGCCACCCAAACACCCACTCCAGAGCGGAAGACTAACTGAACTGAGAGACTATCCCTCCCACCTCTATCTTCAAAACAAAGGGGGTACTTTAACTCTCCCCAAATCACATGTACACCCCCTCAGACAGCTCCAGGGTCCACCCTGATGCCTCTCCACTCTCCGGTTTGGCCTGCTGGCTGCAGTAAGAGGACTCTGGGCAAGTGCCTGAGGGCCCAGGAAGAAGAAGTGGGCCACCCAGCTTCCTCAGAGGCTGGGCTGGTGGCCATGCAGCACCCTGAGGGGGCCCTGGTGTAGACTAGCTTTGAGAGATCAGAATCAAACTGTGATCCCTCTGCCCACAAGTCCCACCATCCATCCTCATGTTACTCCTGGGTGTCTGTTCTGGACTAAATTGTATCCCCTCAAAATTCACATGGTGAAGTCCTAACCCCCAGTACCTCAGAACATGATTGTGTTTGGAGAGTGGGCTTTTAAAGAGGTAACTAAGTTAGAATGAGGTCATTAGGGTGGTCTTTAATCCAATATGACTGGTGTCCTTATAAGAAGAGGAAATTTGGACAAAGACACACACTGAGCGGAGAAGGGCATGTGAACATGAAGACCATCTATAAACCAAGGAGAGGTGGGGAACAGCCCTCCTTTTTTAGCCCTCAGAGGGAAACAACTCTGCCAACACCTCGATTTCTGACTTCTGCCTCCAGAACTGTGAGAAAATCTATTTCTGTTGTTCAAGACCTCCCAGTCTATGGTACTTTGTTATGGCAAAGTACTGATGAATAACGGTGGATCACGGGCAAATTTTTTTTTTTTTTTTTGCCTCGGCTGATGAATAACAAATCCTTGAGCACAGGATTAGGCTCTCATATAGAATCTCAAAGAGGTTAAAGATAGATGTCTCCTTGCAAAAGCTGTATTACCCAAATTGAGAGATAAGTTACCTACCTGTTGTCACAACACAGCCCCGTGTGCCAAAGGCACCTTCCCAGGAGTGTGCAGGTTCCCAGAATCTAGGATGTTGGCAAGACTTACAGATAGGGCCAGCCAGACGCCAAACCATGGGGTGTGGTGGGGGTGGGGGTCACAGGGCTTTGCCCTCAGGCTTCGCAGCTCTTTCCCAGCCCCGGCCATCTGCTAGTCATCTACAGGGTTCAGGGCTGGGGAACGGGGCTGCGTGTTGAGGGGGCAGAGCCTTGAGCTACCCCTCCCACTTACAGCTGCCACCCTGCATGGAGCCAGCTTTGCTCCGTCCGTCCGTAGGGCATCCTGCAGGCCGTGCTGCCACATTTTCTTTTAAAGATTTTATTTATTTATTTATTTATTTATTTATTTATTTATTTATTTATTTGACACAGAGAGAGAGAGACACAGCGAGAGAGGGAACACAAGCAGGGGGAGTGGGAGAGGGAGAAGCAGGCTTCCCACCAAGCAGGGAGCCCGATGAGGGGCTCGATCCCAGAACTCTGGGATCGTGACCTGAGCTGAAGGCAGACGCTCAACAACTGAGCCACCCAGGTGTCCCCGTGCTGCCACATTTGACCCTTGTGGACAACTGACCTGTTTGGATGGGCTGTGCCTGCTGTCTGTTCCTACGGGGGCCCCTTAACGCAAAGTGAGTTGGGAGAGAGGTTCTTCTACCTCAGAGCAGGTTTTCCCAGCGGTACTGCTCTAAGGGAGAGCTATTCACTGCTCTCTTGCTCTAAACTTGCGGTTCTAGCCTCCTTAGGTCAGGAAGGAATGATTTGGGTCCCTCCCGAGAAAAATGCACATGCACGGACTCCCTGAAACCCCACTCTGAGATTTGAACTGTTTCTGGTTATTTGCATTCCAGGGACCTGCAGACCCCTGAAACTCACCTGCTGTGTGGCTTGTAGGCAAACAGAGGTGTGGACAGGTGGGGGGAGGTTGGGCAAGGGATGCAATCCAGGAGAAAGATGCCAAGGCAGGAAGAGGCAGCCCCTGTGGGGGAAGCTGTAAGAACACCCTGGCTGATTCTGGAAGGCTGTCCCTAGAGGGTGGAAGAGGTCTCATTACCTCCTAGAAGTCGAGCCAGTGGTAGAGGGTTCTGGGCAGGAGAGAGGCATGGAGGAAGCAGGGATTTAGGAAGGCTTTGGGAAGGCTTTGGGAAGAAGCCTCTAGAAGCATAGCTCTGTAAGAGCTTGCCTGCCATATTGCCACCATACACAAACATCGTTTTTGCAAATGTTTCCCCAAAAGACTGGCCCTGTCTTCCAGGACAAAGCAGGAAGAGCAGGGGCAGGAAGTCCTATCGGTTTTGGGTGACTAGAACAGTGAGTCCCGAGCTGCCCAAGACAGGAATGTGTTCATGGGGGATGGTCAGTAAGGGGTTTAGGAAATGAGGATTTGGGAAGCTAGCCTTGTCAAGGGGAGAGAGCACTCTCCCCAGTGTATGCCCTGGAGGGGTGGACCCTGCACAGGCACCCAGATGCATCCCACTCACTCCTACTCCATGCCCACACTCACCCAGCCACCTTGGTTATCCTTTGGCTTCTGCAGTAGGTTGAACTGTGCCCCACTCCCCTGCCCCAACCCAAGACACGTCCACTTATAACCTCAGAATATAACTTTATTGGGAATAAGGGTGTAGATATAATTGTAAGAGTTGTAATTGAGAATGAGACACAGAGGGGGGGCACATGAAGATGGAGAGGCAGAGGTGGAGTGAGTGATGCATCTTACAGGCTAAGGAACACCCAGGGTGGCCGGCAGCCACCAGCAGTTAGGAGAGAGGCACGGAGTGAATTTTCCCTCAGAGCCAGAAGGAACCAACCTTGCTGACATCTTGATTTCTGACTTCCGGTCTCCAGAACTGTGAGAGAATAAAGCCACCCACTTTGTGCTCATTTTTGAAAACAGCCCTAGAAACTAACATGGCTTCATACGGTGAACGTAGGTATGGGAAAAGGACCTCCTGTTTGAGTCAGTTTGGGAAACGCTGTGATAAACTATAGGCTTCTGTGCTGAGGAAGCCTTTGCTAGGCTACAGAGCTTTATGAATTTCCAAGGGTGGGGGAGGATCAGTATTGAGCACTCACTTCCCAAACAGAATTAATCAAGGAACCCTTATGTATTCGTCAGCTCAGGCCGCCATAACTGAACACCACAGACTGAGTGTTTGAACAACCGTTCTGGAGGCTGCAAGTCCAAGATCAAGGTGTTGGCAGGGTTGGTTTCTGGTAAGTTTGCAGACAGCCTTCTTGCTGTGTCCTCAAATGGACTCTTCTCTGTGCGTACACAGAGAGACAGAGAGAACTCCGGTGTCTCTTCCTCTTTTTATAAGGACACCAGTCCTATTGGATTAGGGTCTTATGCTTATGACTATATTTAACCTTAATTACTTCCTTTTTTATGAGTTTTATGTTTTTTTTTTTTTTAAAGATTTTATTTATTTGATGGGGAGAGACAGCCAGAGAGAGAACACAAGCAGGGTAAGTGGGAGAGAGAGAAGCAGGCTTCCTGCTGAGCAGGGAGCCCGATGCGGGGCTCGATCCCAGGACCCTGGGATCATGACCTGCGCCGAAGGCAGACGCTTAACGACTGAGCCACCCAGGCGCCCCGAGTTTTATGTTTTTTTAAAATGATTTCATTTTTTAAATATTAACATATAATGTAGTATTTGTTTCAGGGGTACAGGTCTGTGATTCATCAGTCTTACACAATTCACAGTGCTCACCATAGCACATACCCTTCCCAATGTCCATCACCCAGCCACCCCATCCCTCCCACCCCCCTCCATTCCAGCAACCCCCAGTTTGTTTCTTGAGATTAAGAGTCTCATGGATTGTCTCCCTCTCTAGTTTCATCTTGTTTCATCTTTCCCTCCCTTTCCCTATGATCCTGTCTTGTTTCTCAAATTCCTCATATCAGTGAGATCATATGATTGTCTTTCTCCGATTGACTTATTTCACTTAGCATAATACCCTCTAGTTCCATCCACATCATTGCAAATGGCAAGATTTAGGTTTTTTGGTGGCTGCATAATATTCCATTGTATATATATACCACTTCTTCTTTATCCATTCATCTGTTGATGGACATCTGGGTCTTTCCATAGTTTGGCTATTGTGGACATTGCTGCTATAAACATTGGGGTGCACGCACCCCTTCAGATCACTACATTGGTATCTTTGGGGTAAATACCCAGTACTGCAATTGCTGGATCATATGGTAGCTCTATTTTCAACTTTTTGAGGAACCTCCATACTGTTTTCCAGAGTGGCTGCACCAGCTTGCATTCCCACCAACAGTGTAGGAGGGTTCCCCTTTCTCTGCATCCTCGCCAACATCTGTCGTTTCCTGACTTGTTAATATTAGCCATTCTGACTGGTGTGAGGTGGTATCTCACTGAGGTTTTGATCTGGATTTCCCTGATGCCGAGTGATGTTGAGCACTTTTTCATGTGTCTGTTGGCCATTTGGATGTCTTCTTTGCAGAAATGTCTGTTCATGTCCTCTCCCCATTTTTGATTGGATTATTTGTTCTTTGGGTGTTGAGTTTGATAAGTTCGTTTTTTTTTTTTTTAAGATTTTATTTATTTATTTGACAGTGAGAGAGGGACAGTGAGAGAGGGAACACAAGCATGGGGCGTGGGACAGGGAGAAGCAGACTTCCCACGGAGTAGGGAGCCCGATGTGGGGCTCTATTCCAGGACCCTGGGATCATGACCTGGGCTGAAGGCAGATGCCTAATGACTGAGCCACCCAGGTGCCCCGAGTTTGATAAGTTCTTTATAGATTTTGGATACTAGCCCTTTATCTGGTATGTCATTTGCAAATATCTTCTCCCATTCTCTCGGTTGTCTTTTGGTTTCCTTGACTATTTCCTTTGCTGTGCAAAAGCTTTTTATCTTGATGAAGTCCCAATAGTTCATTTTTGCCCTTGCTTCCCTTGCTTTTGGCAATGTTTCTAGGAGGAAGTTGCTGCGGCTGAGATCGAAGAGGTTGCTGCCTATGTTCTCCTCAAGGATTTTGATGGATTCCTGTCTCACATTTAGGTCTTTCATCCATTTTGAGTCTATTTTTGTGTGTGCTGTAAGGAAATGGTCTAGTTTCATTCTTCTGCATGTGGCTGTCCAATTTTCCCAACACCATTTGTTGAAGAGACTGTCTTTTTTCCATTGGACATTCTTTCCTGCTTTGTCGAAGATTAGTTGACCATAGAGTTGAGGGTCCACTTCTGGGCTCTCTATTCTGTTCCATTGATCTGTGTGTCTGTTTTTGTGCCAGTACCATACTGTCTTGATGATGACAGCTTTGTAATAGAGCTTGAAGTCTGGAATTGTGATGCCACCAGCTTGGATTTTCTTTTTCAACATTCCTCTGGCTATTCGGGGTCTTTTCTGGTTCCATACAAATTTTAGGATTATTTGTTCCAATTCTTTGAAAAAAGTTGATGGTATTTTAATAGGGATTGCATTAAATGTGTAGATTGCTCTAGGTAGCATAGACATTTTCACAATATTTGTTCTTCCAATCCATGAGCATGGAACGTTTTTCCATTTCTTTATGTCTTCCTCAATTTCTTTCATGAGTATTCTATAGTTTACTGAGTACAGACTCTTTGCCTCTTTGGTTAGATTTATTCCTAGGTATCTTATGGTTTTGGGTGCAATTGTAAATGGGATTGACCCCTTAATTTCTCTTTCTTCTGTCTTGTTGTTGGTGTATAGAAATGCCACTGATTTCTGTGCATTGATTTTATATCCTGCCACTTTACTGAATTCCTGTATGAGTTCTAGCAGTTTTGGGGTGGAGTCTTTTGGGTTTGCCACATAAAGTATCATATCATCTGCAAAGAGTGAGAGTTTGACTTCTTCTTTGCCGATTTGGATGCTTTTTATTTCTTTTTGTTGTCTGATTGCTGAGGCTAGGTCTGGAGGTGTCTTTGGGTCTAAAATGAGTCTCTTGCAGGAAGCATATTGATGGGTCTTGTTTTTTTTAACCAATCTGATACCCTGTGTCTTTTGATTGGGATATTTAGCCCACTTACATTCAGGGTAACTATTGAAAGATAGGAATTTAGTGCCATTGTATTGCCTGTAAGGTGACTGTTACTGTATATTGTCTGTGTTCCTTTCTGGTCTATGTTGCTTTTAGGCTCTCTCTTTGCTTAGAGGACCCTTTCAATATTTCTTGTAGGGCTGGTTTGGTGTTCACAAATTCTTTTAGTTTTTGTTGGTCCTGGAAGCTTTTTATCTCTCCTTCTATTTTCAATGACAGCCTAGCTGGATATAGTATTCTTGGCTGCATATTTTTTCTTGTTTAGTGCTCTGAATATATCATGCCAGTCCTTTCTGGCCTGCCAGGTCTCTGTGGATAGGTCTGCTGCCAGTCTAATGTTTCTACCGTTGTAGGTTACAGACCTCTTGTCCCGAGCTGCTTTCAGGATTTTCTCTTTGTCTCTGAGACTTGTAAGTTTTACTATTAGATGTTGGGGTATTGACCTATTTTTATTGATTTTGAGGGGGGCTCTCTGTGCCTCCTGGATTTTGAAGCCCGTTTCCTTCCCCAAATTAGGGAAGTTCTCCACTATAATTTGCTCTAATATACCTTCTGCCCCTTTTTCTCTTTCTTCTTCTTCTGGGATCCCAATTATTCTAATATTGTTTCATCTTATGGTATCACTTATCTCTCTAATTCTCTCCTCGTGATCCAGTAGTTGTTTATCTCTCTTTTTTTCAGATTCTTTATTCTCCATCATCTGGTCTTCTATATCACTAATTCTCTCTGTTGTCTCATTTATCCTAGCAGTTAGAGCCTCCATTTTTGATTGCACCTCGTTAATAGCCTTTTTGATTCTGACTTGGTTAGATTTTAGTTCTTTTATTTCTCCAGAAAGGGTTTCTCTAGTATCTTCCATGCTTTTTTCAAGCCTAGCTAGTATCTTTATAATCGCCATTCTGAACTCTAGTTCCAACATCTTACTAATGTCTGTATTGATTAGGTCCCTGGCAGTCCCTACGGCTTCTTGTTCTTTTTTTTGAGGTGATTTTTTCCATCTTGTCATTTTGTTCAGAGAAGAACAGATGAATGAGAGAACAAAATGTTAAAGGGTAGCAATGACCCCAGAAAAACATACACTAAACAAATCAGAAGAGACCCAAAACTGGGGGGAAAAGAAAGAGAAAAAAAAAGAAAAAAAGAATATGATCAGACTGGTGAATAGAACAGAGCCACACACTAGATTTTGGGTGTATTTTGGTCTGTTAGAAGAAACTGCCTTCCAAAATTTTAAAGAAAGAAAAACTTACGTATATGCAAAAATAAGGGTAAGTACGATGAAGGGATGGAATATGACTGTAAAGATGAAAATTAAAAAAGATTTTAAAAAAGGAATTGATAAGAAGTTGGTTGAAAAAAGAAAGAGAAAGGTTAAAAAAAAAAGGAGAGAATGTGATCAGGCGGGAGACTAGAACAAAGCCATACACTAGAAATTTAGGGTATATTTTGGTCTGATAGAAGAAACTGTATCCCAAAATTTTAAAGAGAGAAAATCTTATGTATATATATATATACACAAAAAATAAGGTTAACTACAATGAAGGGATAGAATATGACTCTAAAAATGAAAATTAAAGAAGATTTTAAAAAACGGAATTGATAAGATGTTGGTTGAAAAAGGAAAAAGAGAAATTAAAAAAAATAGAAAAAGAAAATTTAAAAAATTAACTTTGAAAGACTACAGAATCATGGGAAAAAAGCCATGAATTCTATGTGCAGTATTCCCCTAGCGCTGGAGTTCTGCCGTTCTCACTGATCGGTGACCTTGGTCTTGTCTGGCTGTTCTCGCTGATCTTCTGGGGGAGGGGCCTGTTGCCGTGGTTCCCAAATGTCTTTGCCGGAGGCGGAATTGCCCCGCCCTTGCCCGGTCGGGGCTAAGTAATCTGCTCGGGTTTGCTCTCGGGAGCTTTTGTTCCCTGCAAGCTTTCCATTCGGCTTTGGAGGAGGAGAGTGAAAACGGCGGCTTCCCAGTCTCCGCCCCGGAGGAGCCGAGAACTCAGGGTCCCGCTCCTCAGTGCGCCCCCAGAGAAAAGCCGTCAGTCACTCCCGTTTCCCCGACTCTGGCCGCACTCCGTGCTCACCCGGCCTGTGACTGAGTGTTTCTATCTCTGGCTCACGACCCCACGTGGAGTCTCCAAACCCAGCAGATCCCCGCGGTGCGCTCCCGCGCCGCTCCTCCCGGGGGAAGAAGGAGAGTCTCCCCGGATCTGCCGCTTGTTGGGTCCCTGCTGGAGGAGCAGTGGCCCGACTGTGCCGCGGATCACGGTTTATGGCAACCCCGAGCTGAGACCCCGCGCCTGGGCTCCGTCTCTGCAGCCGGCTTCCCCGCTCCGATACCTGGGAGCTCTGCCGCACTCAGGCACCCCCGGTCTTTCTGTGACCCCGAGGGTCCTGAGACCACACTGTCCCATGAGGGTTCCACCCCCCACTTAGCCACCGGAGTGACGTCCCTCAGCGGAGCTGACTTCTAAAAGTTCCGATTTTGTGCTCCGCGGCTCTATCACTTGCCAGAAGCGGCCGACGGAGGCCCCCTTCCCCGCCGTCTATCCTCCCGAATATCGCCTCGGATTCACTTCTCCGCACGTCCTACCTTTCAGAAAGTGGTCGCTTTTCTGTTCAGAGAGTTGTTGCTATTCTTTTCTTCGATCTCCTGTTGAGTTTGTAGGTGTTCAGAATGGTTTGATCCCTATCCAGCTGAATTCCTGGGACCAGACGAAATCCAGGTCTCCTACTCCTCCGCCATCTTGCTCCCGCCCCCCAGTTTTATGTGTTTTTTTAATCCTCAAAACAACCCCTTAAGGTTGGTCCTATTATCTTCCCACTTGCAGACAAAGAAATCAGGGACTCTTAAAGGATGAACAACGTGCTCAGGGTCATACAGCTGGAAAATGGTGGCCCTGGGTCTGTATGTGGGCAGTCTGGCTCCAGAGCTTATAGTCTTTTTTTTTTTTTTAAGAGTAGTTAAAAGAATTTTTTTTTAGGTAAGCTCTGTGCCCAACATGGGGCTTGAACTCACAACCCCGAGATCAAGAGTCACATGCTCCACTGACTGAGCCAGCCAGGCGCCCCCAGAGTCTGTATTCTGGTTCTGCTAGGCCACCTCCTTTCATGAGAGAGTGATAAGGTTCTGGGCCATCATGCAGGACTGGAAATGTTGCTGTGGCCATTTTTCAGAAAATTCAATCTGCTGAAATCTGTGCTCTGATTTAACAGAAAGTAAAGGATCTAAAAAAATACTCAGTCCAGCAAACAAAACCCCCATCCACATATTCATCCAGCTGCATATATAGGATTGTGTGTGTGTGTGTATGTGTATCTTAATTACTTCCTTAAAGGCCCTATCTCTAAATGCAGTAACACTGGGAGGTTAGAGCTTCAATATACCAATTTTGGGAGGATATAATTCAGCCCATAATATTTAACTTCATGAGACTGGTGTTCCACAGACACAGCTGGGGAAAGGCACATTTAGTTGCCTTGAACTTGATCAGAGGGGTAATGGGGGAAGGGAGAGGGCTGTCATCCATCTCTGCTTACATAAGGATGTCCTTGGTAGTGGCAGAAGAGGAGAAAGCATCTGGTCGATTTCTTTTTTTTAAAGATCATGATATTTTGCAGCTCCCCCTGTCAAAAGATGGAGCCTCTTTTCTCTCCCCACCCCCCCGCCCCGATCAGGGCTTAGCCATATGACTTGCTTTGGTCCAGGGGACAGTAGGAAATATGACAAAGCAGAGGCTTAAAAAGTGTTCCTGCACCGGGGCTTGACTTCTCTTGCTCCTTTTGGAGCCCAGCTGCCAAGTGAAGAAGTCTGGCTTGTTTGATAATGGAGATTAACGTGGCCCGGTTGCCCCGCATCACCCCAGCCGAGCACCAGACATGTGAGTGGGGCCATGTGGGACCCAGACCAACCCGCTCCTAGCCCCTCTGCCTGCTGACTGCAGCCACAGTGAACCCACGGAAGCCCAGCAGAAGAACCACTCTGCTTAGCCCAGCCCCCCAAATATAGTAGTGATAGTAATAGTAATTGCTTTAAACTGCTCAGTTTTGAGGTGGTTTGTTATGTAGTAGTAAAGGCAAATTAGGAGAGACTCAGGACTGTCACTACTTTCTATAGAATGTTCTCAGGACGCTGCTCTCTGGACCCCATTCACCTCAGTATTACAGAGAAACTGTCCCGGCCACCAGTCTTGCTGTTAAAGTTTTCTAGCCTCTTGTATCGGTATGATGAATATCAGCTGAAGGTATCGGCATGATGAATATCGGTTGAAAAAATCTTAAACTGATACCCCACAAAAATGGGATGTGAACTTTTCTTAGGTCAGTCCCCCAAATTAGCCGCAAACTGGCTATAGTGGAATTCAGTAAATGTTTTACGTGATAGCCTGTGTGAAACATGTAAAAACTGACCTATCTTGAATATTCTTAAACATCCCACTGCAAGGAGCCTGTGAAACCTTTGGGTTTTACTTGCAAAGCAATTTCCTTTTGAAAAATGGTACCATCTTCTGAAGGTCCAGCCGAAGCGGCTGTCTTGGTGGTTGGGATGGTCACTGGCTCTCTGCTGTCCCCTAGTGCTGGTTCTGTGGCATTGCAGGAGGGTGCCCCTCTTGATCCAGTCTCCCTGTTTTATGTGGCTGATCCCTCTCAGGGTCTGGGTCTGAGCCCTAAACCCCACTGTGGCAGTGTGGGGAGGAGTTTTGTGCTCCATACCTCATTCCCGAAAGCTACACATTCACTGTCACTCCACAAAGTATCCAGTGACAGGAGAACAGAAATCATTAGCAACCACCGCCTCCTCTGGGGAAATTTTGTTTTGGAGTCCCATTCACATCTTATTAGATACATTGAAGGTCCCCACATCCTACCCTCAATAGGAGTTTCATATAATTATATAAGAATTGACTTGCTTTGCAGTTGAATCTGGAGGCTTGTTTCTGGTGGTGAAATACATACAACAAAAAATTTACCATTTTAACCGTTTTACAGCATACAATTCAGCGGCATCAAGTACATTCACGGTGTAGGACTACCATCACCATATCTAGTTCTAGATCCTTTCTATCACCCCAAATGGCAACCTGTATCCACGAAGCCGTTACTGCATTTGACTTTTTGACATCAGGTTATAATTTGAAGCATTTAAACATTTGGCTTTTATTATTAAATATTTATTAACTCAGGGGCACCTGGGTGGCACAGTCGTTAAGCGGCTGCCTTCGGCTCAGGTCATGGTCCCAGTGTCCTGGGATCGAGCCCCGCATCGGGCTCCCTGCTCAGTGGGGAGCCAGCTTCTTCCTCTGCTCCTCTCCCCAGCTCGTGCTCACTCTCTCGCTCTCTCTCTGCCCCCCCTTGCTCTCAAATAAATAAATAAATTCAAATCTTTAAAAAATATAAATTTAAAGTTAATGTAATTTAAACTTTTTTTTTTTTTTTTAAGATTTTATTTATTTATCTGAGAGAGAGAATGGAAGACATAGAGCATGAGAGGGGGAGGATCAGAGGGAGAAGTAGACCCCCCGCTGAGCAGGTAGCCCGACGTGGGACTCGATCCCGGGACTCCAGGATCATGACCTGAGCCGAAGGCAGTCGCCCAACCAACTGAGCCACCCAGGCACCCTAAAGTTAATGTAATTTAAAACGTAACTTTGTTTGCTAGCTGTGTCCCCATCATACAGATACACCGTACTCTTTTTAGCCACTTGTCTCTCTTAGGATAGTTTCAGTCAGTTTTCACCGTAGGTTTAGCGGCAGTAACTAGTGACCTAACATCTCAGCAGCTCACAGCCATGCCTGTCTACATTTCCTTCACAGTTGGGTTGTGACGTGGCTCCTTTTGGCTGTGGGTCAGTTTGTGATTCTTCCTCATTATAGAATAAAGCTGAAGGGACAGCCCCCACCAGGAACGTGTCAGTCATTTTTTTGGCAGAGGACAAGAGCAAGCGATCAGATGGAAATAAGCAATGGCTCTTAAAGTCTCTGTTCCGAAGCGTCCCGGCCATGGTGCACACACACCATTGGCAAAAGCAATCAGGGGTTCAAGGCCAAAGTCAGTGGGGTGGAATGAATAGTTGTCCACTGGGAGGCATCCCAGGTCACGTGGCAGTGGGCAGGGTTGTATAATCCCCTTTCAGGAAGGGAGAGTGTATAGCTGGGGACAGTAATAGAATCATCTACAGATGTTTTCATGTTTAAACTATTAAAGTGCTTTTGATTTTTCCTTTTTGATGATATTAAATCATATGTAATTTTTTATTTTTTTATTTTTATTTTTATTTTTTTTTAAAGATTTTATTTATTTATTTGAGAGAGAGAATGAGAGAGAGAGAGCATGAGAGGGGGGAGGGTCAGAGGGAGAAGCAGACTCCCTGCCGAGCAGGGAGCCCGATGCGGGACTTGATCCCGGGACTCCAGGATCATGACCTGAGCTGAAGGCAGCCGCTTAACCAACTGAGCCACCCAGGCGCCCTGTAATTTTTTAAACTAAATTTTAATTGTCACCAAGGTACACGTTTTTAAAAGTCAAGTGATTCAGGATGCCTAGGTGGCTCAGTTGGTTAAGCATCTGCCTTCAGCTCAGGTCATGATCCCGGGGTCCTGGGATCGAGCCCCGCATGGGGCTCCCTGCTCAGCAGGAAGCCTGCTTCTCCCTCTCCCACTCCCCCTGCTTGTGTTCCCTCTCTCGCTGTGTCTCTGTCAAATAAACAAAAATAAATAAATAAAAGTAAAGTTATTCAAGCGGTGCTGGGCTGGCTCAGTTGGTGAAGCATGGACTCTTGATCTTGAGGTCATGAGTTTGAGCCCCACGTTGGGTGTAGAGATAAAAAAAATTTTTTTTAAAGTCAAATAATTCGTTAAGGCTTACAGAAAAACAAAACCCCCAAACAGCAGCTTTTCTCCAGCCAAATTCCCACACCTCACCCACTTGAAAAAGGATTGATTTGTCCCCAGTCTTACTAAATAATTTACCCGAATTATTTCAGCTTTATCCTTAGAACCACCTTGGGAGGTAAATATTATATTGATCTCTCGGATAGAAACAAACTTACGCTGAAGGAGCAATTTCTTTGTCTAAGAGGCCACTTGCCAGCAGGGGGCAGATTTTCAACGGGAGCCCAAGGTAACCAACGCCCCAAACCGAGGAGCCCAACGTCTATATCAGCAGTTCTCAAAGTGTGCTGCCTCCTGGCAGCAGCCGCCTCACCAGGACCCTTGTTAGCAATGCACGTTCTCAGGCCCCACCCCAGCCCTGCTGGCTCAGAAACTCTGGGATTCCAATCAGCAAGGGGGTGACTCTGCCGGACACCGAAGCTGGACATCCAGGCTCCACTGGACAGACTAGCACCCTCCTCCTGTGAGCCAGGAAGGTAGCTGTGCCAAGCCCCGTCCACTTCCCCATCGCTGGTGCGGTGACTGCCCCGGGGGGGGAGTGCCCGTGGAGATGCTCCCCCGTTCCTCCCAGCGTCCCTTTCTTGTCCCCGCTCCGAGACTGCCACCACCACAGGCCGCAGGACAGCCACAGGGGCTTCAGTGCAAGGGCTGGAGCGTCTTGATCGCAGGGAGTGGGGGACCCTGTGTGTGCATGTTGGAGAATCTAGGGTCAGAAGGAGGAGGAGGAATGTGAGTCAGAGAAGAGAAGAGCTCAAGTCAGAAGGAGGCTTCTGTGCTGGAAGGGGAAGTTTCTGGGGCCTGAAGGTTTAGGGAAGGGGTTCCAGGTCATGTGGAGGAAGGTGCACCAGGGTCAGATGGGAAACCCCTAGGACTGTCCCTCCGAGGGAAGCTTCTGGGTAAGCCACCAGAGTCCCAGGTGGAGCCTCTTAGAAACACATTGGGTGAGGTGACCTCCCTGCTCCTCCCAGCTGGAAGCCGGATGGCCTCCTCTGCTCCTCTGTGCTTGTTTTGTGGGGGCCTGGATGTCTGCTGGGGTCCCCTGTTGGGCATGTGTTCCTGGGAGATGGGGATGACTGTGCCCTGCTGGGAAGTCTAGGACCCACCGAGATGGAGACCCAGGGCCTGGCAAAGCCACCCAGGGACTGGATTTGGAGCTGGGTCACCCCGCGTGTCATGGAGTGGTGGGGGCAAAACCAGGATGGCAAGGTGATGCTCTAGAGTCCATCCAATTTAGACTTCAGCCATGGGTTCAGGCTGAGTCACTGAGCTTGGTAATTGTGCCCGTTCAGCTAGAGCAGACTTATGAGCCCCTGGCCTTCTGTGATGCTCCCCACCTGGTGCTCCCCTCACACAAGTGTGCCCCACCTCCACCTCCAGGCAGGCTGCCCTGATTGCCATGGATCCAGGGGAGGAGGCTGCTCTCCTCTCTCTCTCCTTTGAGGGGGTGGGCATGTGCATGTGTGGCTTGAGGACAGGGCTGGTTGCTCTGGCAGGTCTCTCCAGCCCTGATTGTGGGCCCAGAGTTGTCTGGTCTGGAACCGGCTAGTGGGGTCTTTGCACTTTCCATACAGGAAATAAATGGGAAAGATATCAAGTCTGTGACTATCAGAAATTTCCAAATCAAGTTCATCGCTGAGCTTTGCGGCATAGAGCTCAATCTACTTGCTTAGTTTTGGCCCCCCAACCGCACTCTGATGGGTCTTCCCCAACCCTTCCTCGGGGCTCTCTTCCTCTCCATGCGACCTGTCTCATCATTCCACAGAGCCGGGGCCAGGCTGGGCGAGCCGAGGGGCCTCCAGCAATAACGCACCCCTGGCTGTAAGACCCCTTTTGCCTGTCTGTTAAATCCTTGAGGGTGGGCTCCTCCCCAAGCGTGGGGCTACCGTTGGGCTCAGACTCTTTTGTGATGCTGCCATAGGCCCATTGTCCTGGGGGCACCAGGCCAGTGGTGTTCCTCTCTTGGTCCTGCCGCTCCCCAGGGGCGCTGCCAGGACACAGGAGATGGACCCCGCTGCCCTCGGACCCACTGACCTCCCTCTCCTCTCCTCCCTTTGCCTGCTCCTCCTTCCTACCCTCTAACTGGGGGGAGAAGAACTTGCCCCCTTCTAGCTAGTACTGTGCCCTTCTTCCCTTTTACTTGCTCAGCAAACCCTCTGAGTTCCCCTAAGAAGGACCTTCGGGGGAAAAGAGGCCCTTGCCCAAGCGGGGTCCCCGGGGGTGGAGTGGAAGTGCCCAGGGCAGAGACAGGCGTGGCCGGGATAACAGGCCTGGTCACTGGAGCTGGAGTTGGGAAGAAGCTGTTCCCGCTGAAAGTGAGGGGAGGACCAGCCTGCGGCTGCGGCCACAAAGCCATGTGGAAATTCAGGGCTAGGGAGAAGGCAGGGTGGGGTGGGGAGAGCTGAGCCTGCATGCTGTTCTCAGAGGGTTGGAGGGTCGGAGGGTCGGGGAAGCCTCGCTTAGGACCACTCCCAGGGAGGGAGAGCGTGACTCTCTGGAGGGAGAGCAGAGGGTCAGGCCACAGCTCAGAGACAGGGGTCTGAGGCAGAAGGGGAGCAGGCACGGGGGCTGGGATGGTTTATAAATAGCTGATGGGGACCAGCTGGCTCACACGTCCACTGCAGACCAGCGCGACAGTCGCTGGGAAAGGAAAGTAAGCCTGGGAAGCAGTCAACAGTGTGTAGCCACCGAGCCCTGCTCATAATAGGCGCTCAAATGAAAGAACGGGGTGTACTAGTTTCCTGCCATAACCAAGTGCCACAGACTGGGGGGCTTAAACGCAGAAACGAATTCTCTCCCTGTTCTGGAGGCTGGAAGTTCAAGATCAATGTTATCAAGGTTGGTGTCTTCTGAAGCCTTTCTCTTTGGCTTGATGAGGACCATCTTCCAAGCCCTGTGTCTTCACAGGGTCTTCCTCTGGGCATCCGCGTCCTGATCTCCTCTTCTTATGAGGACACCAGTCATATCAGATTAGGGCCCACCCCAAGGACCTCATTTAACCTTAATTATCTCCTTAAAGACCCTATCTCCAAATACAGTCGCACGAACCAGGGGGTTAGGACTTCAATGTATGAATTTTGCAGGAACATAATTCAGCCCCTAAGTGGGAGCATCTACATGTAGTTGGGGAGACAAAACACATCCACTGAAGCAATGGACAAGGTGGCTCGCAGTTAATTGTTAAATCGTGCGCTGTAGATGGACAAGAAAATAAGACCGTATGCAAGAAGTGACTATACATGGGGATGTTGAATAAAATACAGTAAAATAACCTTTTGAGGGGCACCTGGGTGGCTCAGATGTTAAGCGTCTGCCTTCGGCTCAGGTCATGATCCCAGGGTCCTGGGATCGAGCTCTGCGTAGGGCTCCCTGCTCCGCGGGAAGCCTGCTTCTCCCTCTCCCACTCCCCCTGCTTGTGTTCTCTCTCTCGCTGTGTCTCTCTCTGTCAAATAAATAAAATCTTAAAAAAAAAAAATAACCTTTTGAATACTTAACCAGGTTTAAATTAAGAAAGGGAAACTCCCTGGTGCTGGGAATGCAGAGGGAACATAACACAAATGAAGTTAGGGGTGGAAATGGCTCATGGAATTTTGGAGATAGATGTTGGCCCTCACAGCATGGGCAGGGGTTCTGAAGTTACACAGCCAAGAAATTATCAGAACCAATGAATCTCAGGGGCTTGGGAGGTGCATGCAAAGCTGTAGGTTTGCTTCTGTGACTTAGGATTAAGGGGCTCCTGCCGAAAGTAATCCCATGAAGTTGAGGTCACAAAGGGTCAAATCCAAGGAAAGCAGAAGAGGGTAAAAATAGCCCTTGTCAGTCGCCTGTCCCTCTTTTATTTATTTTTTTTTAAAGATTTTATTTATTTATTTGAGAGTGAGCAAGAGAGAGAGCACAAGCAGGGGAGTGGAATAGAGGGAGAGGGAGAAGCAGACTTCCTGCTGAACAAGGAGCCAGACACAGGACTCGATCCCAGGACCCTGGGATCATGACCCGAGCTGAAGGCAGATGCTTAACTGACTGAGCCACCCAGGCACCCCGCCTGTCCCTCTTTTAAAGAATTTCCTCAAAAGTCCCACTCAACAGCTTCTACTCAATGGCAGCCCCTCTTTGGGAAACATAGTCTTTTAGGGGGAAGCATGCTGTTTACGTAAATGGTCACTTGGGAGAGCAGAGAGTAGGATCTGTCAGTGAGGAAAGAGGGGGAGAGGAGATTGGGTGTCAGGTGGGCAGCTTACGGTCTCTACCACAGGCCCTCACCAAAATCCCCTCAACCTCTTGTAGTCCTGGCTCCTCCTAGCAGCCTGAGTGATTGTCTGCTTAAATTTTAAGGCGATACATGTACATAGTGAAAAAAAAATCTAGCAGTCCAGCCGATACCATAGGATTAAAAAATGTCTCCTTCTCACCCCTACTCCCCATTCCCTCAGCCCAGAAATCATCTGGATCCCCCTGTGGATCTCAGTCTGCTCTCAGGCCCTGCCCTCCCTCAGCTCATGCCACTCTCCTCCTGGCTCATAGTGTTGGTTCTCTGGCTTTGGATCGGTCCCTAGAGATGCTGCCCTGTGGCCTTTCCCCTCATTGTTCTCTCTCCCTGGAACACTCTTCAGGGCTTGGTTCAATTCTGCCTTATTCAGTGACAAGACTCTCTTTTTAGGCTCAACCTTGTAACCCCGTGCAGTATCCAAGTCTTCCACCCTCCAGGCACAGGTCCAAACTCCTGGACGGCTAGATGCCAGGGCTCTACTATGGATCACCAAGGGACATGATGAGTCAGCCCAGGGCACTGTGGGAAGGTAGGGAGGGACCCTGACCTAAACATGGATGAGCTTAGGAGCTGAGGAATCATTCATTCACTCAATATGTATCAGGCACTACCTCCTATGACCTGGTACTGAGAAGATACAAGAGAATGAGATGGGCACATTCTCCTGGAACTTCCAGGCCAGAGTGAGGACATAGGCAATAAACAGGAAAACAACAAATAAGGTCATTCCAAACTGTGGTAAGTTCTATGAAGGGCATAAACAGGGGATGTAGCAGATGGGTTTGGGGGTAGAGGGGGGCATGTCAGAATGTGTGGTCAGGGAAGCCATCTCAGAGCCCTGAAGAATGAGCAGGTGCCAAGCGAAGAAAGCAAATGGCACATGCAAAGGTCCTGAGGTGGCAGAGAGTGGGCTGGCAGAACAAAGGGAAGGAGAAGGTGAGCAGAAGTGGGCAAGGCTGGGCTATAGGCTGAGCTAAGCTTGGCTTTATTCTAAAATAAATAGGAAGATTTTCATCAGGGCCGTGGTGTGACCTGGTCTGAGTTATGTGGGAGCTGGCTATGGGACCTGGATTTTGTGAATCCTTTGAGTGGTTTCTATAATTTTCCATTTGTAGTACTGTCTTGGGATAGCTTTATGGGAGTTACTTTCAGTTCTCTAGCCAATTTGGTTAAACCAACAGCAGGATGCATTTTATGGGTGCAGAGCTGCAGGGTTTCAGCAAATCCTCCCACCTGCTTCCCTGTGACCTTGGCATTGTCTCCCCCAGGAGAGACACTTGTGCCCCTAAAAGTTGGAGTCTGTCTTTGATGTCCCACAGCTCAGCCCCTCTCAGGCCTACCTTCCTCGGAGGGTAAATGTATCAGTCATGGCTCTCCAGAAAAACAAAACCAATAGGTGATATATATGTATATCACATATATATATGTATTTTTTTAAAGATTTTACCTATTTATTTGAGAGAGAGAGAGCGAGCAGGGGGAGGGGCAGAGGGCGAGGGAGAGGCAGAGAATCTCAAGCATGCTCTGCATTGAGCACGGAGCCTGACGTGGGGCTCGATCTCACAACCCTGAGATCAAGACCTGAGCTGAAATCAAGAGTCAGACGTTTAACTGACTGAGCCAACCAGGCGCCCCGTCTTATTTATTCTTTCATTTTTAAAGGAATTGCCTTATGTGATTGTGAGGGCTGGCAAGTCTGAGATCTACAGGGCAGGCTAAAAACTCAGGTGGGAGTGAATGCTGCCAAACTTCTCAGGGAAGCCTCAGCTTTTGCTACTACTGCCTTTAACTGATTGGTCGAGGCCTACCCTCATTATGGAGGGTAATAAAGTCAACTCCTTGGAGATATTAACCACATGTACAAATGCCTTCATGGCAACATTTATATTAGTGTTTGAATAAATAACTGGGTACTATAGCCTGGCCAATCTGACACATTAAACTAAGCATCACAGTAAAATACATTAAAAAATGAAATCAAAGTTCTTATTCTAGGACCAACTCATGAAATCTCTGAGCCAGTCGGAGCTCTTTTGTTCTCTTGCTTTGGGCAACCCTGTGTGTGAGTGCCGGAAGCATTAACATCTGCAACTGTCTTTTGCTTACAGGTGATGGCATTTGACTGAGGCGGAGCTGGCCTAAATTGGGGAAAGAAGAAGATTCCAGGCACCCATTTCCCATTCTGGGCCTGGAAGCTGGTGTCTTCCCTCTGCAGTCTGACGGTCAGCCTGGACCTGGGCCTCACCGTGTAGGAGGCACCTTCCCACACTGGTCCCTTTGCCCGGGGGGCCGCCCGGGGTGTTCCTGGTTCTTTAATTTCAAGTCTTAGCTGTGGAATCTTTTTTTTCCCCCCTCAATCAGATACCTCTGGGTCACCACTGAAGGGAAGACCCTTCCTACGGAGTGTGTCCTGTTGTGTCCCACACAGCCCTTCGTAGCCTCTTGCTTCTCTGTTTTGGTGGTTTGTGTGGCCAGATGACGCCCAGCCACAGGGACAGGCAAAATGAGCCAAAGGGGAAATGAACATGTCCTACATAGCCTGACTCCGGGGTATAGGGCAGTCACAGGCTGGGTTAACTGTCCCAGGCCCGTGTGTGTGTGTGTGTGTGTGTGTGTGTGTGTGTGAATCATACCAGGCTCATGTCAGGCGCGCTGTGGGGGGGATGGAGGCCAGCTCTGTGACTGTTCTGGACTTTGGTTCAAGCCTTCACCCTGGACAGTCCGCCAGTGGGCCCAGTCCTCCCACCTGGGTTGTCCATGGACGGGTACAGAATCGGCCCCATGACCTCTGACCCAAAGAACACGATTGCTTTAGTTTGGGTTCCTTCAAAAGCAAACCTTGAGGAAAGAACTGGGTGAAGTAGTTTATTTGAGATGTGATCCCAGGGTGGAGAAATGAGATCAAGAAGAAAGGAAAGAAAATACAGTGCATATTAACGGGCATGTCATGGCCGTGGGAAACAGGTTCAGTCCTACAGGGGATGTTCTGAGAGACTGTGTGGAACATGCCTCAGAGTTGTCCCACCAACGGGAAGGAAGCTGTGGTGCATTCGTTATCAGTTTTTTGTTTTTGTTTTTAAAGTAGGCTCCACGCCAAACATGGGGTTTGAACTCACGACCCTGAGATCAAAGTCGCACACTCTACTGACTGAGCCAGCCAGGCGCCCGTTCATCATCAGCTTTTTAAACAGTTTTACTAAAATGTAATTCACATACAGAATTCATCCATTAAAAGTAGACAATTCAGTAGTTTTTGTTTTACTCACATATATGTGTAGCCATCATCATAGTCAATTTTAGAAGATTTTTGTAATCTTAAAAAGAAATCCTGTACCCTTTAGCTATCACCCCTATCCCCCACCTCAGCCTAGGCAACCAGTAACCTATTCTCTGTCTCAAGCAGAAAAGAATATCCAGTGGAAAAAAGACAGTCTCTTCAACAAATGGTGTTGGGAAAATTGAACAGACACATGCAGAAGAATGAAACTGGACCACTTCCTTACGGCACACACAAAAATAGACTCAAAATGGATGAAAGACCTAAATGTGAGACAGGAATCCATCAAAATCCTCAAAAAGAACACAGGCAGCAACCTCTTCGACCTCAGCCATAGCAACTTCTTCCTAGAAACATCGCCAAAGGCAAGGGAAACAAAAACAAAAATGAACTATTGGGACTTTGTTAAGACAAAAAGCTTTTGCACAGCAAAGGAACCAGATGACAAAACCAAAAGACAACCGACAGGACGGGAGAAGATATTTGCAAATGCCTTATCAGATAAAGGGCTAGTACCCAAAATCTATAAAGAACTTATCACACTCAACATCCAAAGAACAAATAATCTAATCAAGAAATGGGGAGAGGACATGAACAGACATTTCTCCAAAGAAGACATCCAAATGACCAACAGACACATGAAAAAATGCTCAACATCACTTGGCATCAGGGAAATCCAAATCAAAACCTCAGTGAGATACCACCTCACACCAGTCAGAATGGCTAAAATTAACAAGTCAGGAAAACGACAGATGTTGGCGAGGATGCGGAGAAAGGCGAACCCAACACTGTTGGTGGGAATGCAAGCTGGTGCACCCACTCTGGAAACAATATGGAGGTTCCTCAAAAAGTTAAAAAAAAAAAAAGAGCTACTCTACGACCCAGCAATTGCACTATTGGGTATTTACCCCAAACAAACAAATGTAATGATCCAAAGGGGCACATGCACCCCAATGTTCATAGCAGCAATGGTCACAATAGCCAAAATATGGAAAGAGCCTAGATGTCCATCAACAGATGAATGGATAAAGAAGATGTGGTGTATATATACAATGGAATATTACTCAGCCATCCAAAAGAATGAAATCTTGCCATTTGTAACGACGTGGATGGAACTAGAGAGTATTATGCTGAGCGAAATAAGTCAACCAGAGAAAGACAATTATCATATGATCTCACTGCTATGTGGAATTTAAGAAACAAGGCCAAAAGTCATAGGAGAAGAGAGAAAAAAGTGAAACAAGATGAAACCAGAGAGGGAGACAAACCATAAGAGACTCTTAATCATAGGAAACAAACTGAGGGCTGTTGGAGGAGAGGTGGTTGGAGGGATGGGGTAACTGGGTGATGGACATTGGGGAGGGTATGTGTTGTAATGAGCACTGAGTATTATATAAGACTGATGAATCATAGACCTGTACCCCTAAAACAAATAATACATTATATGTTAATTAATTGAATTTAAATTAAAAAATATTTTAAAAAGACAAAAATATATACTATATATATATACTATAAATATGTATACTTATATATACATGAGAAAAATATATATACTATATATACTATCTATATAAAAAAGAAAAATAGATACACTATATATATACTATATATATATATATATATATATATATATATATATATATATATATAAAACCCCTATTCTCTGTCTCTACAGATTTGCCTATTCTGGACATTTCATATGATGGAATCATAGAATATGTGGATTTTTGTGACTGACGTCCTTCACTTTCCAAGGCCAGTTCAAGCTACAGCATGTATCTCTACTTCATTCCCTTTTATGGCCAAATGATATTCCATTGTATGAATATATCACATTTTGTTTCTCCATTTGTCTATTGATGGACATGTAGATTATTTCTGCCTTTTGACTATCATGAGTATTGCTGCTGTAAACATTCATGTACAAGTTTTTCTGCGGACATATGTTTTCATTTCTCTTGGATATATACTTGGGGTGGAATTGCTGGGTTATATGGTAACGCTATATTTATTTATTTATTTATTAAAGATTTTATTTATTTATTTGACAGACAGATAGCGAGAGCAGGAACACAGCAGGGGGAGCGGGAGAGGGAGAAGCAGGCTTCCCGCCGAGCAGGGAGCCCGATGCAGGGCTTGATCCCAGGACCCTGGGATCATGACCTGAGCTGAAGGCAGACGCCTAACGACTGAGCCACCCAGGCACCCCTATTTATTTATTTATTTAAAGATTTTATTCATTTATTTGAGAGAGAGAGAGAGAGTGCGCAAGTGCACACATGAATGGGGAGAGGGGCAGAGGGAGAGGGAGAGGCAGAGAATCTCAAGCAGACTCCACGCCAAGCATGGAGCTTGAGGCAAGGCTTCACCCCACCACCCTGAGATCATGAGCTGAGCTGAAATCAAGAGTCAGATGCTCAACCGACTGAGCCACCAGTAACTCTATATTTAATCATTTGAGGAACCACCAAACTGTTTTCCAAAGTGGCTACACCATTTTCCATTCCTACCAGGAATATATGTGAATATGAGTTAGCTATTATTGTATAACAGATCACTCCAAAATTTAGCAGCTTAAAACAATAAACATTTGTTATATCACACTGTTTTTGAGGGTCAGGAATCCAGGAGGAGCTCAACTGGGTGGTTCTGGCTCAAGGCTCTGCTCAGGGTCCCTCATGAAGCTGGAATCATCTGAAGGTTTGACTGGGCTTTAGGATCCACTTCCAATCTGGCTCACATGCCTGACGAGGGAGCATTGGTTGTTGGCAGGAGTCCTCAGTTTTTTGCCACATGCACCTTCCCCTGGGCTGCTTGAGCATCCTCATAACATGACAGCTGGCTTCCACCAAGAACAAGAGATCCAAAAGGGAATAAGGCAGGAGCTGCAATTCTTTTATGATCTAGCCTTGGATATTATATGTTGTCATTTCTGTAACATTCTATTGCATAGTTCAGCCATTTCCTTTCTCTCTCTCTCTCTCTCTTTCTTTCTTTTTTTCTTTCTTCCTTCCTTCCTTCCCCCCTTCCTTCCTTTTCTTTCTTTCTTTCTTTCTTTCTTTCTTTCTTTCTTTCTTTCTTTCTTTCTTTCTTCCTTCCTTCCTTCCTTCCTTCCTTCCTTCCTTCCTTCCTTCCTTCCTTCCTTTCTTTCTTTCTTTCTTTCTTTCTTTCTTTCTTTCTTTCTTTCTTTCTTTCTTTCTAGAGCACGATTGTGAGTGGAAGGGGGGAGAGGCAGAGGGAGAGGGGAGAGAGAGAATCCCAAGCAGGCTCCAGGAGTCCAGCACACAGTCCCAGTGTGGGGCTCAATCTCATGACCCTGAGATCATGACCTGAGCCAAAATCAAGAGTCAAACACTTAACCGACTGAGCCATCCAGGTGTCCCTGCTCAGCCATTTTCAGTGGGGGAGGAACTACACAGAGTGTGAGTACCAAGAAACAGGGGTCATCGGAGGCCATCTTGGAAGATGCCTACTACATAAGGCATTTATCCACCCACTCCCATCTCTCAGTAAGAGGGTTGCTCCTGAGGTGTTAAGTCCCTGGAACTTTTGGCCTAACCCAGAGCTGAAGACACTATCATGCTGAAGACCACCCTCCCTTTGGCCTAACTCTATTTCAGCTGCGGCTAGGGAAAAAGGGTCCCAACTCAAGTGCATGCCTTGCACCCTCTGCTTTCTGCCCCAGGACCTTCTCTGACACACAAGAGCCTTCTGGATCCTTGTACAAACACAGCTGGAAAATGCAGGGATGCTAAGAGCCCTGGGAGGAAGCCAATTAGCAACTGATTATCTGGTCCTTCAGGCAAATGGGTCTGGGAGGCAGGCAAGACACTGATATTAGGAGCTAAGGCAAAGAGTCTACTTTCAGGAGCTAAGATAAAGAGAATTGAGCTTGTCTCCAATTTTTCATTATTACAGAAAGACTGGGACTAGTATCCTCTTATACATATCTCTGTATTTGAGCTACTATTCTTCTTCTTCTTCTCTTTTTTTTTTCTTTTCATATCAAATTTAATCAGTACGGACCAACATGATCAATATCAGATAATTCTTGGGCGCCTGGGTGGCTCAGATGGTTAAGCATCTGCCTTCGGCTCAGGTCATGATCCCAGGGTCCTGGGATCGAGTCCCGCATCGGGCTCCCTGCTCCTTGGGAGCCTGCTTCTCCCTCTGCCGTTCTCTCTCTCTCTCTCTCTCTGTCTCTCATGAATAAATAAATAAAATCTTTAAAAAAAATCAGATAATTCTTAATATGAGCAAATGGGGAAAAAGAAAAAAGTATACGTACATGGATAAACAGGGGAACTAGATGCATTTTAGCAAGGCATGTCAGGTGGTAGTTCTGGATGAAACTTGCATTGCGCTTTTCATTTCCACAGCTGTGTGCTGAGAGCCTGACCGGATGAGCTTCCAGACCATCCTGCTCTTGTGTTGGGGAGTTGCCCAAAACCCACTGTAAGGTTTGTACTGCTGATACTCATGCCAACCATTTGCTGATTCATCTGCAAGAGGTTCCGCTGGGCCTGTGGAGCTCGCGGCAGGCCAAACTTACTCTGGGGAGCACCCATCTGCCCCACCATTCCTCCTTAGGGGCCAACCACATTTGGTGGCATCATACATAAGCCCGCTGGGCACGTGTATGCCCACCCTCATGCTTGCGCCCTGTCCCATTACATTGCCCGGGAGGCCGGGAGCTGCAAGCTCAGGCATGGGCACGCCCACCGATGGAAAGCCGTGAGCTGCAGTTGGTGCTTGCGAGGTCAATGGTGTGTTTGTGGATCCCACAAACACACCAGGAGTCCTCTGCTGCTGAATGTTTCCTGTGCCATGCGGAGATAAGATGGAGTCTTTGGAGAGTTTGTTTCTTTGGTACCTCTTCTGATTTTGTAGCTTGCTCAGTGAACAGATACAGATCCAGGGGCACCTGAGTGGCTCAATCTGTTAGACGTCCGACTTGTGATTTTGGCTCAGGTCACAGTCTCAGGGTTGTGGGATTGAGCCTCGTGTCAGGGCTCTGCGCTCAGTGGGGAATCTGCTTGAGATTCTCTCTCTCTCTCCCTCTGCCCTTCCCCCCGCCAAAATAAATAAATAGATCTTTAAAAAAAAAAAAAAATCATTGGTCCAAAGATGTCCAGATCATCGTTCAGGCCTGGCGCCATGGTTGTGTTCCCATTGGTCACTGGGGCCTCAGCAGGGCCATCAAGTCCTAAAAGATCAACAGCGGGCTCTGCAGCTTTTTTAGGGCTGGTAGTTTTGTTTAAGCTCCAACTGCTGATCTTCTTTCTTCTGCAGCTTTTCAGTTGTAAGAGGTTTTGCAGGCTTTTCTGGTTCCTTTTCTTTTTCTCTTCCTTTTCCCCCCACTTTTCTTTATTTGTGATAGCTATTGGATTTTTATCTTTTCTTCATATTTATTTCTTTTCTTTAAAGATTTTATTTTATTTTTAAAGATTTTATTTATTTATCTTAGAGAGAGAGAGAAAGAGAGAGAGAGTGCAAGCGGGGGGGGGGCGGGCAGAGGGAGAGAGAGAATCTCAAGCAGACTCCACGCTGAGCATGGATCCCGCTGTGGGGCTCCATCTCCTGACCCTGAGATTATGACCTGAGCCAAAATCAAGAGTTAGATGCTTAACCAACTGAGCCACCCACATGCCCCTAAAGATTTTATTTTTAAGTAATCTCTACAACCAAGGTGGGGCTCAAACTCACAACCCCAAGATCAAGAGTTGCACGCTCCACCCACTGAGCTAGATGGATGCTCCTCATGTTTATCTCTGATGAAAATTTCACTGCTTGATCTGTCTGTGATCTTCAAAAGTTCTCTGGAAGATTGGCTTCATAGAGTAGTCTTGCTTTTGTATTTCCCATATCTTGCATGCACTGTATCTGTTCTGGTGTCCACTGGTCTAGGTTGAACGACTTGACCCTGCATATATGAACTCCAAGATTTCTATGGATTCTAGCACATTTGATGCAAATAAACACACCAGTATTCCAGGAAGCCCATCGTGGACCTTTGGCCTCGCAATTCGAGTAATACCTGTCCTCCTCCCTCAGCAACTGGGATAGGATGAGCTGCTGCTGCTCGTTCAGCTGCTGAGCCTTCTCCTGCCAGGAGCACATCACCATCTTGGTAGTGGGGCGGGGAGCCTGGGCCAGCTATGGGGGCAGTGGAGGCAGGCAGGAGCTGGGCAGGGTGAATACATCTGAAGCCATCAGGCCCATGGGTGGACTCTGAGCTACTATTCTTTTCCATAAATTTTTAGAGGTAGAGTTGCAGGGCCAAAGAGATATGCTTCTATATTTTCTCCAGTAATGTTATAATTCTCATCCATGGTAAGGGAGCCTGTTCCCCTCCATCTGAGAGGCTGGGTGCAGTGAGGAGGGTGTCCTGCATGCCTCCGGATAAAGGTGGGGAGAAGCAGGGACCACTTAGTCCTTAGAGGACCACCCTTAGAGAGGATGAGGAAGGGTCTGCAAAGGGGGGTGGTGGCAACATGGAAGATGCGTTACACACTCAGGGGGTCGACTCTACAAATAAATATGCTGAAAATAGCAAAAGACACGTTTCTCACTCTCAGGGAGAGACGAATGGAAAAGGCTGAATGCTGTGGTGTTTAGATTGGAATTGGAGGTACTGATGTCAGTTTATGTTTTTCAGTATTTATAGATTAGATATAAAAATTAATATCAATGTGTGGGTATATGTGTATGTTTATATACATATATATTTCTGTTTACACATATATTCCCTGGTTCTGCTCACTGAGAGGGCCTGGGGGCAGCAACACCCCAGTAGTAATGAGCACAGTCAGTACCCAGACCTTGGTTTCTAAATACCATTCTCCACTAAAAGGAACCAGAGCTCCTTGGAAAATGGCCAATTCCAGGCTGGCCCAGGGAAACACATGATAAGCCTGGAATATCTTTTTTTTTTTTTTTTTTAGATTTTATCCATTTATTTGAGAGAGAGAATGAGATAGAGAGAGAGAGCATGAGACGGGGGAGGGTCAGAGGGAGAAGCAGAATCCCTGCCGAGCAGGGAGCCCAGTGCGGGACTCGATCCTGGGACTCCAGGATCATGACCTGAGCCGAAGGCAGTCGCTTAACCAACTGAGCCACCCAGGCGCCCCAAGCCTGGAATATCTTATCGTGCCAGAAGATAACAGAAATATTTAGGATGAGGACATGTGAGGAGGATATAGGAGGCAGCTTGAAGGAGTTCTCACTGGCCAAATCTCAGACAATTTCAATATCATACATAATGATAATGGAATATTATCCATTGGATCAAAAAAGAAATACCAAGTCCACACAGATATAAATCGTGAGAGGAGAAAATGTTTCCTTACAATACAATGCCAGCTAATCAATGAAAGAATGATAGAATTAGAATCACTATTTGGCAATCCTTAGAGCAATAAGTAATTTATCCAAGAATCATAAATGGACGTTAAAATTAGTAAGAGTTTGATAAGAAATGGGATATTTACATAACCTCTAAGTGCCTCCTCACAAAATACATATTAATCCCAAAAGGAAAGATAGTAATCACTAAATTCTACTCCTGAAACCAATATTACACTATACATTAACTAACTAGGATTCAAATAAAACTTTGGCAGGGGAGAAAAGAAAAGATAATAATTTTTCAGAGGAGGAACCTGGCAGGACCACCTTCATAAAAGGAATAAAGTTGCCATCTTCAGTAATGGGACAAATGGAAACATTGTGCTGCCCCCAAGGACACCATGAAGAGAATACATCCCCCTTTCTGCGGTATTCCTGCAAAAAATGTGTAACCCGAATTTATCATAAAGAGGTATTAGATAGGACTGCCTGGGTGACACAGTTGGTTAAGCATCTGACTCGATTTTGGCTCAGGGCATGATCTCGGGGTCCTGAGATTGAGCCCCATGGTGGGCTCTGCACTCAGCAGGGAGTCGGCTTGTCCCTCCCCCTCCCCCATGCCCCTCCCCCTACAAGCATGGTCTCTCTCTCTCTCAAATGAATAAATAAGATCTTTAAAAAAAAAAAAAAAAAGAGGGACGCCTGGGTGGCTCAGTCGTTAAGCGTCTGCCTTCGGCTCAGGTCATGATCCCGGGGTCCTGGGATCGAGCCCCGCATCGGGCTCCCTGCTCAGTGGGGAACCTGCTTCTCCCTCTCCCTCTGCCTCAGGTCCCCCTGCTTGTGTTCTCTTTCTCTCTGTCAAATAAATAATAAATAAAAATCTTTAAAAAAAAAAAGGAAAGAAAAGAAACATTAGATAAATCCTAATTGAGAGAATCCTACAAAATAACTGGCCTGTAATCCTAAAAAAAAAAAGTCAAGATCCTAAAAGTCAAGGGGAGATTGCGGAACCTTTGCGGACTGAGGATTAGCGGGCGGTCATGCCTCCCTCCGCAGCTCCTAAGTGGCTGGCTGTGTTGTGGTGATGGAGGAGAGGTCCCCGTTCGCAGGAAATGCACACTAACAGGTTTAGGGGAGGCTGAGCCTCAGGTCAGCAACTCACTGGCAAATGGTTCAGGACAAAAAGTTCTTTGTATTATTGCAAAATTTTCCTGGAAGGTGTTTTGTCATTAAAAATGCCACATGTGGGGGCACCTGGATGGCTTGGTTGGTTGAGCAACCAGCTCTTGGTTTTGGCTCGGGTCTTGATCTCGGGGTCCTGGGATCAAGACCCATGTCCCCCACGCTCAGCATGGTGTCTGCTTGTCCCTCTCCCTGCTCCTCCTCCTCCTGCTCAATCTCTCTCTCTAACAAATAAACAAAATCTTTAAAAAAAAAAAAAAAGAAAGAAAATGCCACATGTGCCCAGGGGTCTATAAGAATTATCTCATTTAATCCTCACAGCAACTGGCTAAGGATGGTTACCCCCGCTTGATGGATGACAGAAATGATGGCCGAAGCTCAAACAGGCAGCTGGGGCAGTGGCGGGGATTCAACCAGGGCTGTGCTGTCCTCTGAGGTCATCCAAGAGCAGGGCTTTGCCGGGGGAGCGGGTGGGAGCTGAACTCCCTCCTCTGACCTGCAACCGTGCTGAAGCCTGGAAGTGCCCACAGACCCACACTGTCAGGGAGGGCCGTCCTCCTTTCACACAGGGACCACATGGGGGATGGGATCGGGTGCTTGGCAGTGAGGAGTGGGGAGGAGGGCAGACTGTGTGCGGCCCCTCGCTCCTCACGCTGGGCCTGGCAGAGGGGACATGGTGGAGGGTGTGACAGGGTGACAAAATGGCAGCGACGTGAAGGGGGCCTCAGGTACACAGCGGGGTGTGACTGGCTGGAGGTAAGAGTAAGCACATCTGTGTCCAAGTTTTCCTGAGCCTAACTGGAAGGAGGCTCTCACCAGACTGGGCCTGATCCTAATGATGGCCTGAAGAAAGGGCCTGGCCAGAGACAAGACACCAGGAAAAAACAAGAAACTGCGTTTTGACATGAAAAAAAACACCAAAAACAAAACTACATATATATTGTAATAGGAGGAACGAATGTTGACTGTTGAAAAACATTTTAAACTGAAAATAAAAAGAACAGCCTCCTGTCCTCCCACCCTAATCTATCCCCAGAGAGAACCACCATTAACTTCCGAATCAGCTGCAGGAAGAGACAGTCGCCCCACCCACAAACCCTGCCCCGCTCCCCAGCCTGTGGGTCGCACGCTGGCCGCAGGTGGCCGCTGGATAACCTCAGCCTGTTCCCCGGTCATCAGCTCCATGAGGGGGATACATGTCCCCATTCTGCAGACGAGGAAGCTGAGGTCAGAGGAGGGAAGGGACTTATCCAAGGTCACACATCCGAGTCCTTGCTCTTGCTGCAGCTGCCCTCTTGCACGGCGGAGTGACCTCTGCTCAGGGAACGAGCTGGCCTGGAGCCTGCTGGGGGCTGGGGTCCTCCTGGGTCCCTTTCCTGTGGTAGGGGTTCAGCCTGAGCGAACTGGTTCTGTCCTAATAAAGGTCTGCTGGTAGCTGCCTGCTCGGTCCGTCTTTGTTTACAGAGCCTCCACACAAACACACTTGAGAACTTCGTGGGAACATGAGGGGCCGGAAGGCAGGATGCCTGAGGGCGGACAAAGCCTGCCCCTCCACCTACTCGGGATTGGGGCCTGTCTCCCTTCCCTAACTCCTCTGGCCCTCAGTTTCCCTCTCCCATGCCCCTCCTCACAGGTGATAGAGAAACCTCTATATTATTGTCTCTTGCTGCCTTGGAAGAAAAATATTAAAAATCAGTTCATTTGGGGGACGCCTGGGTGGCTCAGTCCATTGAGCAGCCGACCCTCGGTTTCATCTCAGGTCATGGTTTCAGGGTCACGGGATCCAGTCCTGCCATTGGGCTCCATGCCCCGTGGGGAGTCTGTTTGAGATTCTCTCTCTCCCTCTCCCTCTGCCTCTCCTCTGCTCACATGCTCATGTGCTCTCTCTCTCTCAAATAAATAAATCAATCTTAAAAAAAATCATTTCATTTTTTTTTTAAAGATTTTATTTATTTATTTGAGAGAGAGAGAATGAGAGAGAGCACATGAGAGGGGGGAGGGTCAGAGGGAGAAGCAGACTCCCTGCCGAGCAGGGAGCCCGATGTGGGACTCGATTCAGGGACTCCAGGATCATGACCTGAGCTGAAGGCAGTCGCTTAACCGACTGAGCCACCCAGGCACCCAAAATCATTTCATTTTTGTTCAGAAAATATACCAAGCTTCTGAGACGTGCACCTACTTTCTTTTATTTGAAAAATAGTTATCAAGGGCCAGCTAAGTGCTTTCTGGGCACTCTGTATCCTTTATTTCATTTAATCCTCTCATGACTTTATGAGTAGGTCTGTTACCTCCATTTTGCAGGTGAAGAAACCGAGGCATAGAAAGTCTAAGCAACATGCCCTTCCCCCAAAAGCTTAAGAACAGAGATAATAAAGCTCCATCTTTGGTAACTCACAGCCTCTGAGCTGCAACCACACCTTCTGACCCCTTGGAATGCACCACGCCCTAACTAGGAAACTCTTGAATTTATTTCCAGAAGTTCCAGAGCCAACTGGGTACCCACAATGCTTCCAGGAAAAGGCACTCAGAAGCTGTCCAAGTGCCAGTAGCAGGGAGAGAACAGACTAGCCCATGGAAAGTGCCGCCCACAAGCCGCTCAGGGCCATTGAGAACAGCAGCTAGGTAGGGCAGTTCTTGGAGAAAACTCATAACCCAGTGAAGGGAACTAGGCAAGGCGCATCTATAAAAATCCAGTCTTTGAAGGAGAAATACACATATGGGCTCTTTAAATTTGATTGTCTTTGGAAATGGGGGACCCCTAGGGTCAGAACTGTAGAGTAAAAGGTGGGAAGTGTTTTATTCAGATAAACTTGGTTTTAAATCCCAGCCCCAGCCTTTATTAGCTGTGAGTGACCTTGGACAAGTCACTTAACATCTTGGACTCGCTACTTCCTGGTGTTTAAGGCCAGTTTGTTATGACCTCCATTTCCAGGCAGCTGGTAGGAGTCACTGACATTTTCTACTTGAGAACAGGCTGTTTATAAGTCTGCTGTTTTTTGAGTGCAAATAGATCGGGGGAGGTTTGGGACACCTGGGTGGCTCAGTCATTAAGCGTCTGCCTTCAGCTCAGGTCATGATCCCAGGGTCCTGGGAGAAGCCTGCTTCTCCCTCTCCCTCTGCTGTGCTCTCTCTGTCAAATAAATAAAATCTTTAAAAAAACAAAAAAATAGATGGGGGAAGGTTTAAACTTCCAGTTCCTGGATGTGGTTCCCCCAAGTAGGAATGCGAGCTGGTCTCTCCGAATTTTAAAATCTAGAATCTCGTGTCTTCCCTGCAGATACATGATCTCCTGGGTATCTTTTTCCAAAAAAGTTTTGTCAACTTGGTGAGCCTGTTGGGACAAGCCCCCCGCCCCAAACCCCAAAGCCAGGCCCTGCTGTGGCCATAGGAACAGGTGGCCCTGTTCTCTGGGGCTGGTGTATTCAAAGAGGCCTTGAACCCCTGAGTGACAGGGACACATGTGCTTTGTTCCGGCTGCTTGGCACTTGGGCTGTCGGCTGGGGGCTGCGGATGAGCCACTGAGTGGGAATCTGCCTTCCTCCACTCCAGAAGCCCCGAAGGCTCACTTGTACGGAGCAGTGAGAACGCCAGGGTAGGATCCAAGTTCACGGCCTCCCGGGTCTCACTCAGCCAGGGCAGGGAGTCCAGGCAAGTGCTTTAAAGAAGTCGGGATGTGGTCCCAGCCTGGGGCCCTCATCCAGCAGGTGCAGGACCACACCACTAGGACTTTTGGCTGCATGTCTGGCGTGGTGGGTCCAGCCACGTAGCCTCCCCAGTCCTCCAGCTATCTGACAGTCTTCAGGAAATTCTGCCTAAATCAGCCAGAGCCAGTTTTGATATTTGCAAAAGATCCTTATCTGGCACACGAGCCCACAATCGCTTGCAACAAGAATTTCAGCAGTGCCATCTCCCGACTCTCTGCCTTCAAGGGCTCAGACTCCTGCCTTTGACTTTGGGCCAACCGTGCCCATACTGATGCCCAGCCCTCCAGCACACACTCTCAGTGTCTCCGTGTTCCGTCCCTTTCCCCACGTCTAATGGTTGCTGGTTGATACGCCCAGCATCTTCCACTTACCTCATGATAACCCTAGAAAGACTCGTTCCATATACACGAGCAACTGTCCTTTTTCCACTACCTGCAGGTTTTGTCATTTATTTTCTCCAATTCAATGTTATTTCCTTGGGAATCCTGAGCCTCCGTTTACTAGCACTTTGAATATTTACTGCTTTTGTATCTGTTGGCTGTGGAAGCAGTCTGCCTTGGGAATGGCAATAACCTTGACAAAATGTAAAACAGTAATCAGACCAACTAAACGTTGTCTGCTTTCTATTATCAGATGTGCTAAGTGAGAAGATATTCCTCCTTCCCGGCTGGCTGCTTTCTCCACACCCACCCCTTGGTACACCCCTGCCGATGGCAAGGTGGAATTAATGATATTCATGGAACACTGAAGCTGAGCCAGAACTGAGGTATTTTGCGGTAAAGGGGCATTATGTCTACCACTGACTCTCAAATTATGCTGATATAAAACAACTCAGAGGAAACACAAAAACACGAAGGTAGACACAGCAAAGCACTGTGGACCGACGAGTCCCCAAGCCCTCCGACACCCGTCACTGGCAGGAGGACAGGGGCTTTTGTTTTGAGTTGACCGTGAGCACTCATAAAAGGGAAGATCCCAGAAGGGGCCTCTATGATGCATCCGAAAGTGGCTTGCTAACCAGGAAGCCTGTGTGGACGAACAGGTACCGGGAGCACCAGTAACATCTAGCCCCACCCCGGGGTGGCATGAAGGACGCACAGACTGAGGACAAGAGAGACCCAGGCATTTTCTGGCCCTCTCGATGTGTGACCTGAGCCTGTCCTCCCTTTGGCCACAAGTGGAGTTCGGGGCCTGGGGCACCAGTAAGCCACTGGGGGAGAAGGTGGCTGACTCTGCACCCAGACCCTGCCCGAGAGACTGGGATGGCTCAGAGCCAGGCTGCGTGGCCCTCAGACAGCAAGGGGTCAGACAGTTAGCCCCCAAGAGGCCCCGTCTATGGGCAGGAGAGGCAGAGGTGATGATCACTGGAAGTCTCCTCGGCCGCTGGTCCCCGAGGTCCAGCCACAGGGCCTGGGTCTCTGCACTGTGGCCGGACTCCCCACAAGTTTGCGTTTTCCTCCTTCTCACTGGGATGTAGCTCTCCTGCCCCAGGTTGTTGGGGGACCTTGCCCTTCCAAACCCTGCGGAACAAGCTCTTCTGTCCTTCAGCTTCCACCCCAGCCCTGACTCCTGGCAGCTTTCTAATATCTTCCGGAGAATTCCGAGCATAGTTACGGCCACCATTTCTTGAGTGTGTCAAGCCTGTGGGTTTTAACCCACATCATCTTGCGTAATCCTCACAGCATCCTGGGGGACAGGTGCTGTCCTTGCTGTTTTGCAGACCGGGAAGCTGCTGGTTTGCAGACCGGGAAGACCGGGAGTGCAGAGTGACTGGTCTAGGCCCACACAGCCAGCTTGCGGCAGTGTGAACAAGGATTCTCATCCGGGCTTCACTCCCCCTTGTCTTCCTTTGCCTTCTCTCTCCTTGGGAGTGTGCTGGTCTCTGGGAGCAGATCCACGCCTGGGGGCTTGGGGAGTGTGGATGGCCACAAACAAGCTGCACGGTTTACTGGGTGGGGTGCAATCCCAGCCCCTGCACTGGGGACCTCCCCGCCACACACACACACACTCTGGAGGGGCTCAGACGTTTCCTCTCACTCCTGGCCGTGGCCTGGCCCAGGTCCAGCCAAGCAGAGCCAGGTGAGAGGTGTCGGACCTGGGGAAGTTCCTAGGTAAGTGTGGCAACTCTCTCCCCTCCAGATGTTTGCCGTACCCGGCTCTCCATGTTTGCTGAGCCCGATTACCGGTGGGTTCTGGGCCGTCTCCATTGCCTAGGCTACAGAGCAGTCCCTCCCTCCCATCCAATGCCTCAGTGTCCCCAGGCTCATCTCATCCTCCTCTTCTGGTCTCTGTAGGCAGTAGAGCAAGAGGAGGGGCTGGGGTGGGGACTTCCGGTGAACAGTGAATGTTCCAGGAGCTGCTCAGGTGATGTTGGTGAAGACCTGGCTCGGGGCAACTGCCCTTCTGTGGCTCTCAGGAGTCAGCAGGGGGAGGAAGGGCTATGGGGCTAATTATATACTTCAGGCCCTGTGAGCCCTGCACAGACTCCAGGATCTGAGAGATCTCCCAAATGGCTCCCATGGGTCCCAGAGGCACTCCCTTGGCAGATTTGCTGTTGTGCAGAGGTGGGCCCTGAATACCCTGGTGGGCAGATGCCCACCAGCCAGGGTCAGGAGACTGAAGTGTACACCCAGGAAACTTGGGACGCATTTACTCCAGGCCTCAGCCCTGCAGGTATCCCCAATGAACATGGCCCTGGAGAAGCTGCCTCAGGAGAGAGCAGGGAGGTAGCAGGATGTCCTCAGGTTCTTTTTTTTTTTTTTTAAAGATTTTTTATTTATTTGACAGAGAGAGACATAGAGAGAGAGAGAACACAAGCAGGGAGAGTGGGAGAGGGAGAAGCAGGCTTCCCGCGGAGCAGGGAGCCCGACGCGGGGCTCGATCCCAGGACCCTGGGACCATGACCTGAGCCGAAGGCAGACGCTTAACGACTGAGCCACCCAGGCGCCCCAGGATGTCCTCAGGTTCTGATGGGACCTGGGACATGCTGGCATGGCAGTCTGGGCCCTCTGAACAGTGCGCCTCTCCTTTTGGGGGGCTACCCTTTTATTTAGCCTGGCTTGGTCTTTGATTGCTGTTAATACTGTGAATGAAGCAGGCAGCTGTAAGAACTCCTGATTGGCAGGAGCCGTTCTGCCTCTTTAAGGCAGGGATGGGTCTTTCCTTTCTTTCCTGGGCTCTGAGTACCTCCAAGGGGTCCACCGTGGCTTTCAGGATGCTCAGAGTGTGTGCACAGTGGGGCATGTGCTTGCGCGTGTGCGAGTGTGATGCAGGGATTGGGGCAGGTGTCAGCAATGCTCATCATGCTAAATGCTGCCTGTGACCCCATGGTGGGCTTTCCCCAGTGATGCTGCTTACCCCTCATTTTTCCTCTGATATATGCTACGATAGCAGCCTGGACCTTGAAGGTTCTGGGTGGGGTCACTCATCTGGAGTTGAGCGGTTAATTCTCAAGGAAACCCCAGAATTCTTTTCCCCAAGGACATGGGGACCCATCTGCCTGGGCCTGCGTTTACATGTGGAGTTCCTGGGAAGGCAGGCCTGCTGGAGGCTCTGAGAGCGTATGACTCCCAGTCCCCAAGGCCAGCCCCTGACTCATGGGTGGGGGGGTGGGGGCTGGGGAGATTTGGGGGCAAGAAAGTTGCACCTCCAGTTGTCATTACATGGACGTTTTTAAGTGCTGGTCGCGGCGCCAGCCCGGTGCTAAATCTTTGCGCTGACGTCTCAGGGCCCCCACAGTCGCACATGCTATAGGAAGGAGAACCGAGACACAGAGGGGCTGGTCTCTTCCCATTCCCACTGCTGACCAGCAGCCTTCCTGGGTCCTGGGGCTTTGTACTTAACCCCTCCCAGTGCTTCTCACAGTGTGATTCTGGGGCTTGGGGCTCCCTCCCTGTGTGTCAAAAATGAGGGTTGCTGGACTTTGCCCAGACTAAATGAATCAGACTCTGGGAAGAGGCCCAGGAGCTAGCGTATTGGCCTCTAAGATCCATGTGTCTAGGGTTCCTGGAAAGTTCCTGATGAAATGACTTCCAACTAAGGAGCTGGTTGGAGGAGAGGGCAGAGCAGGGAAGGGGCTCCCCGCTTGGGTTTACATGTGTACAGCTTGGGGGAGCAGGAGGAGGCTGGGATCCAAGCACTCGAGACTCTTCCCTACACTTCCCTCCTTCCCTGTCAGGCACCGTGTGGTGGGGTGGGAGGGATGGAGTGACATTTGAATGGGTGAGAGGGAGGGTCTTTGGGGGTGAGGAATATACTGAGGGGGGACCACGAAGGCAAGTGGGGCATGGAGGTCCAACACCAGGCTAGACTTTGGTGTGTTCTTTTTCAGAAGGAAGTGGGGAGTCCCTGGGAAGGTTTTCCAGCAGAGGAAGAACCTGGCTAGGGCTTTAGGAAGAAGATTGGGCGGTGGGAGGACAGACTGGAGGGAGAACCGAGCTTCTGCTTGCAGTCCTGGGAGGGGAGGACGACCTGCGCGGGAACTGTAGGGAGAGGGAGTGGAGAGTGCTGCCCTGGGACTTGGGCCCCGGGGGGAGGGGAGACCCCACGTGAAGCCTAGGAAGGGGATGAGACCCTTTGGAGCATGTGAACTTTGAGGTGCGTCTGAAATGTGGGGCAGGAGGAGATGGGGGGCTGGAGAGACACCACAATAAGGAGTTAGGCTAAAAGTCACCACGCCGGAGCCCGGGGCTGGGGGGGAGGGTGTGAGACCCAGACCAGTCGCAATTCACCTCTCTGAGGCTCAGTTTTCTCATTTGTAAATGGGTTGTTGTGAGGGTTCCATGAGGACTCCGTAATGGTGCTCCTGGGAATGTCTCGTCAAACGCTGTTAACAACCGCCCTCGTTTGGGGGGGCGTGGGGACCCCAGATGAGGGTGTCTGGGTCCACCGCAGCGGCAAGAGCACCGCCCCCTGGTGGCTGTCCCTTTCGGGGCAGCGGGGCCACCGGCAGGCGGGGCGACGGGGAGGGCTACTTGTGGGCGGGCTGCCGTCTGTCCCCTAGTCTGCTGGCTCCCGGCGCCGCGTCTGTTCGTCGGTCTCGCCACCCGCCCCGCGCCTCGATGTCGCCGGCCGCAGACGGCATGGTAGGGGACCGCGATGCTGCCGCGGCCAAGGGGGTTTGGGCGCGGGGCTGGGAAGAGCGCACAGAGGGTCTCCCCGGGGCGGTAGGGATCGGAGGGCCCCGTCGAGGCGCCCCACTTCTCGGGGGATTCGCAGCCTCCGGGTTATTTCTGTCTTTTTGCCGGACACCGGCGCTGCGACCCTTCCCGGTGGCGCAGAGATCCCCCCCCTCGAACCCTGGTCGGCACCTGCGCGCCGCCCGCTCATCCCCCCCACCCCACCGGGCTCCCCGCTGGGCTCCAGCCTTGTAGGCGGGCAGGTGAGCAGCCTGGGTGAGTGAAAATGCCCCTCCATCCCAGAATGCGGAGCAGGTGTGGGATTAACAAGGAGGTTGGGGGAGACTTCTGGGTGGAGGTTCTGGTAAGGAGGCAGATATTCAGGATTAAGAATTCTTGGGGTCTGGGAGAGAAAAGGACCTAGAAAGAAAGTTGGATGGTGGTACTTGGGCCCCAAACTCCTATTGAGAAGATGAATTGGAGCTGAAGGAATAGGAAGAGGGTCCAGGAACGGAGCCTGAAAGTCCGCGGTTGCCCTGAGGGGAGGGGCGGTGTTGGCGGTGGGCTGGGCAAAAGGGCTAAGGAGGACAGTCCCCAGCTCCTGGCCTGTCCCACCAAACACCTGCCCAGACAAATCCTGTTTCAGCCCCTGCCCCATCTCCCTTGGACTGTTCTTTTTTTTAAGAGTTATTTTATTTTATTTAAGAATTATTTAGTTGAGGGATGCCTGGGTGGCTCCGTCGGTTAAGCGTCTGCCTTCAGCTCCCGTCATGATCCCGGGGTCCTGGGATGGAGCCCTGAATCGGGCTCCCTGCTTGGTGGGGAGCCTGCTTCTCCCTCTTCCTGACGCTCCCCCAGCTTGTACTCTCTCTCTCTCTCTGACTATAAATAAATAAAATCTTAAAAAAAAAAAAAAAGAATTCTGCACTAAATCTTAGGGAAAAAAAAAGAATTATTTATTTGAGGGGGGGTGCAGAGGGAGAGAGAGAATCCCAAACAGACTCCCTGCTGAGCGCAGAGCCTGACACTGGGCTTGATCTCAAGACCCCGAGATCATGACCAAAGCTGAAATCAAGAGTCGGTAGATTAATGACTGAGTCACCCAGGTGCCCCTAAGATTTTATTTTTAAGTTATCTCCACACCCAATATCCGGCTCCTACTCACAACCCCAAGATCAAAAGCGACCGACTGACCCAGCCACGTGCCCCTCCCTTGGACTGTTTTTCCCTTTCCATGTGGGAAGTAAGGATACTGTTACTATGCATTGATATTGCACACCTGAAAGGTACCAGGCACACCCTGAGAACTTTATATGTGTTTTCACATTTAATCGTCACAGAAATTATGAGGTAAGCTTTGTGGACACCCCCATTTTATAGATGTGAAGACTGAGGCACAGTGAGGAGCCGTCACAGCTAGAGTGTAGCTGAGCTGGCATTTGACCTCGGGCCAGTGTGTTTAGCTCCATGGCCTGGGTCCTTAACCACTATATCCCATGGACTGGCAGAGATGGGGACCTGACAAAGGAGAGGGAACCCCAGAACCGGCCATGTCAAGGTTGTCAAATATTTCAACTTTTAACAGTGCAGGTGTTAGGAAACAGAAATAAGGACCAACTTTTGGGTTAGCATTCTCGTGTTTAGCCCTTTTACCCCCTCGCTTGATCCCCACAGTGACTCAGTCCTCACTGCGAGGTGGCTGATAACCAAGCCCTTCTGTGTGTCAGGCAGGCCCCACGCTAGTACCTTTTGTAGATCAAACTGCCTGGATCCTTGCAATAAGGAAACAGAGCCTTTTGTAGATCAAACTGCCTGGATCCTTGCAATAAGGAAACAGAGAGGTTCCCATGCAAATGGTCACATAGCCCAGAACTGGGGAGGTTGGATTTGAATCCAGGCAGTTGCTTCCAGAGCCCTTGTTCTTTTTTTTTTAATTGTTTTTATTAACATATAATGTATTACTTGTTTCAGGGATACAGGTCTGTGATTCATCAGTCTTACACAATTCACAGTGCTCACCATAGTACATATTCTCCCCAATGCCCATCACCCAGCCACCCCATCCCTCCCACCCCCCTCCCCTCCAGCAACCCTCAGTTTGTTTCCTGAGATTAAGAGTCTCTTATGATTTGTCTCCCTCTCTGGTTTCGTCTTGTTTCATTTTTCCCTCCCTTTCCCTATGATCCTCTGCCTTGCTTCTCAAATTCCTCATATCAGTGAGATCATATGATACTTATCTTTCTCTGATTGACTTATTTCGCTTAGCATGATACCCCCTAGTTCCATCCACGTCGTTGCAAATGGCAAGATTTTGGTTTTTTTGATGGCTGCATAATATTCCATTGTATATATATACCACATCTTCTTTATCCATTCATCTGTTGATGGACATCTGGGTCTTTCTATAGTTTGGCTATTGTGGACACTGCTGCTATAAACATTGGGGTGCACGCACCCCTTCGGATCACTACATTTGTATCTTTGGGGTAAATACCCAATAGTGCAATTGCTGGGTCATACGGTAGCTCTATTTTCAACTTTTTGAGGAACCTCCATACTGTTTTCCAGAGTGGCTGCACCAGCTTGCATTCCCACTAACAGTGTAGGAGGGTTCCCCTTTCTCCACATCCTCGCCAACATCTGTCGTTTCCTGACTTGTTAATTTTAGCCATTCTGACTGGTGTGAGGTGGTATCTCACTGAGGTTTTGATTTGGATTTCCCTGATGCCGAGCAATGTTGAGCACTTCTTCATGTGTCTGTTGGTCATTTGTATGTCTTCTTTGCAGAAATGTCTGTTCATGTCCTCTCCCCATTTCTTGGTTGGATTATTTGTTATTTGGGTGTTGAGTTGATAAGTTCTTTATAGATTTTGGATACTAGCCCTTTATCTGGTATGTCATTTGCAAATATCTTCTCCCATTCTGTCGGTTGTCTTTTGGTTTCCTTGACTATTTCCTTTGCTGTGCTAAAGCTTTTTATCTTGATGAAGTCCCAATAGTTCATTTTTACCCTTGCTTTCCTTGCCTTTGGTGATGTTTCTAGGAAGAAGTTGCTGCGGCTGAGGTCAAAGAGGTTGCTGCCTGTGTTCTCCTCAAGGATTCTGATGGACTCCTGTCTCACATTTAGGTCTTTCATCCATTTTGAGTCTATTTTTGTGTGTGCTGTAAGGAAATGGTCCAGTTTCATTCTTGATCTTAAAAACCATACTGGGGCGCCTGGGTGGCTCAGTTGGTTAAGCGACTGCCTTCGGCTCAGGTCATGATCCTGGAGTCCCGGGATCGAGTCCCGCATCGGGCTCCCTGCTCTGCAGGGAGTCTGCTCCTCCCTCTGACCCTCCCCCCTCTCATGTGCTCTCTCTCTCATTCTCTCTCTCTCAAATAAATAAATAAAATCTTAAAAAAAAAAACAAAACATACTGATAAGATCAGGTACTGCATGTTGTGCCCATTTTACAGATGCCCAAACTGAGTCTCTCTCCCGAAGTCCAGGGCTTGAAAGGGGAGATACCCAAGGGGAGACTGCTGGCTGCAAAGCTCATGCTCCAGAGGAACCATCCTTTATTCAGACTTCAGTGGATCATGACATTTAGAACCGAATCCTGCTTTTTATCATTTTTTTAAAAGATTTTATTTATTTATTTGACAGAGAGAGACACAGCGAGAGCAGGAACACAAGCAGGGGGAGTGGGAGAGGGAGAAGCAGGCTCCCCGCTGAGCAGAGAGCCCGATGCGGGGCTCGATTCCAGGACGCTGGGATCACGACCTGAGCCGAAGGCAGATGCTTAACGACTGAGCCACCCAGGCGCCCCTGCTTTTTCTCATTTTTAAGATGTACACTTTTACATCTCTGAAATTGTTACACACCTTACAATGGATGACAGGGTTTTTTATTTCTCAGCGGTACCTAAAATATCATTCCTCTTAGTGTCGCTGGCACCTTTGGTTTAATGAATTACCGGGCATTTTTGAGTGACTTTTCTGGGTGTCTCTCTGTTCTGTTCCACAGGCCCCTCTCTGCTTCAACTGCTCCATCCTCCTTGGAGACTTGTCCCCAGGGGATGCAAGGAGCCTGGTGCCCTGCAATGGCAGTAGGGCCTCCAGGCTCCCCGACCCTGAGGACTTGAACCTCACTGATGAAGAACTGAGACTCAAGTACCTGGGGCCCCAGCAGACAGAGCTGTTTGTGCCCATCTGCGCCATGTACCTGCTGATCTTCGTGGTGGGCGCCGTGGGCAATGGGCTGACCTGCACGGTCATCCTGCGCCACAAGGCCATGCGCACCCCCACCAACTACTACCTCTTCAGCCTAGCCGTGTCCGACCTGCTGGTGCTGCTTGTGGGTCTGCCCCTGGAGCTCTATGAGATGTGGTGTAACTACCCCTTCCTGCTGGGCGCTGGGGGCTGCTACTTCCGCACGCTGCTCTTCGAGACAGTCTGCCTGGCCTCCGTGCTCAATGTCACCGCCCTGAGTGTGGAGCGCTACATGGCCGTGGTGCACCCGCTGCAGGCCAGGTCCACGATGACTCGGGTCCACGTGCGCCGTGTACTCGGGGCCATCTGGGGCCTCGCTGTGCTTTGTTCTCTGCCTAACACCAACCTGCACGGCATCCAGCAGCTGGAACTGCCCTGCTGGGGCATAGTGCCCCACTCGGCTAGGTGCACCTTGGTCCACCCGCAGGCTCTCTACAACCTGGTCATGCAGATCACCACTCTGTTCTTCTTCTTCCTGCCCATGGCCACCATCAGCGTGCTCTACCTGCTCATTGGGCTTCAGCTGCGGCGTGAGAGATTGTGGCTGCTCAGGCAGGAGGCCAGGGCCAGGCCCAAGCCTGGTGACAGCTGCAGGTTTCAGCGGTCGCGGGATCGGGGCCGGACACAGGTGACCAAGATGCTGTGTAAGTGTTGCTGTTGGGAAGAGAGGCTGGGTCTGGCCCTGGGTACGAGGCTAGAGCCTCCAGGACCCGGGGGGGGCTGAGTGTCTGGGTTTCTGATGGAGACTGAGCGTGAGGTTTGGGGTTGCCACCACAGCCCCCACCCCGCCCTCTGTGTGTGCACGTGCGCGTGCTTTACTCGGTGAGAAACTCATACCAAAGATAAATGGCAGGATGAGCCACGTGATTTGTGGGGCCCAGTGCAAAATGCAAATTTGGGGATCCCTTGTTTCAAAGTCGTTATGACGGTCCAGACAGCAGTAGTCGAGCATTAAACGAAGCCCGGGGTGCTTCTCAGCTTGGAGGCCCATGCAGGTGCACAAGTGGTGCTCCCAGGTGGCCGGCACTGACTCATGGAATCCAGCCACGGACTGGGCAGGGGCACGTGGCTGGGTTCCAGGAAGGCAGAGCCGTTTGTGGGAGCTGGACCTGCCAGGTCTCTCATCTTTGCTCCTGAACTTGTCTTGGTTCTGTCCTTCCCTAGAGCAGCCTGGGAGGCAGGGCCATGGGCACAGAGTGTTCCTCTTTCTTGAGG